>NC_056725.1:50522397-50569897 GCF_019279795.1 Protopterus annectens
ACTACTTCGATTTTATTTCACTGTTTGTGGACACTCTTGTATGCTTAGCATACATTTCGGTATCCATGGACACTGAATTACTGACTTACTATTAGAGGCGGGCTCTACTAGTAAGCATAGTAGGTTGCTTGTGCAACTTTTGGGGCATGTTTATGCCTCCATAGAGCATTTGTACACACCCCCTGCACTTGCACATGTTTCCTGTGCACGTCGAGGGTGCAGCGGCGTGCCCTCATACATATTCATATGGTGCTGCTGCACCATCTGTAGTGAGGACACTCGGCACAAGGCTAAAACCATCCTTGCGCCCAGCTTCTTGAATCCCGGGGAGAGTTTTTTATAAGAATTATGGAATCAAAATCTGGAAAAATTGTGGATAAACGGAAAGAAAATAAAAACATTTAAAAACAAAGAAATTCATGAGCATCAAATTAAAGCTACAGTGGTTCAATGTTAGAGACATTAAAGATTCTAGAAGGGGGTGGTATGAGGTGAGGATATTGCAAGGGGGTGGTGTATTGTAAAGCGAGGAAGTGATTAATACCATTAAGGCAAGGAAAAAGAGAATTGTTAATGTATTAAGAGTGTCAGGACTTTTTATGGTGATTCGGTGTAAATAACTTGCCAGTTAGATGGAATTTGGTGTATAACGTTATGTCTCAAAGATTGTTTATTTTGTAATGAACTAAGACAGAGCATGTCTTTTGTATTGTAGGAGAGTTAGATAAATGTAGGAAAAGTTTTTTGTGAATTTCAGCTGAGTGGTGTTAAAAGGGTTGAGGATCTAGATGTGAAAATGACAATATATAATTAAAAGGAAAGGTGGTAAAATATGTAGAAAAGATGGATGCATTTTAATTTCGAGTGCTGTGGAATACTTGGAATGCAAGACTTAAGGAGGTACTATATCATAAAATTTGGAGGAGATAATGTCAAAGATAAGATTATGGTTCTGGCAAAAATAGTGGGGGTGGTTTACAAAGATTGATATGTTTAACTCTCATAATTTTAATGAAGTAAGTTACTTGTTTCATTTATGTATTTATTTCTTGTATTTTTAATTTATTTGATAACTGTTAACATGAGCTAATTTTTGCATTAATGTATGATGTATATAGTACAATTAAAGGACCCCTGCTCATTTTGATAGGTGCTGTGGGATCTTTTACATCCACACTACCATCAACTCAAGCAGATGGGGCTTCAGTCAACATTTTATGCAAAGGAAGGCACACTCAGGAACCCAAGACATACACACCCAACACACACACCTTATGCTGAACTGTAGTGTCAGCAATCCAGCTACCTGTTGTGAGAACAGAACCTATAAACTTCTGCACCAGAAGCATATGTGATACCTGTTGCACTACATTCACCAACTGAGCTGGGTCAAATAGCTGGAACCTGTCGTCTAGGAGAAACATGTGAGAGAACAGAGTCCTGTAGCAGTGTAGGGCACCACAATTGCCTCAGCCAGAAGAGTAGAACTATCAATATTATTTCAGCTCTCTCCCTCCTGGGTTTGTGGAGACCAGAGGACAGCGATATTGAGTGTATGCATAAAGACCACCCTTGGTTCACTGAATTGCTAAAAAAAAATGCATCTTGCAAGAATGTGTCTGTGTGAATTAGGCAGATGTTCCTATAATCTGCAATTGACGTAGCTGCAAAAAGATCTTATACTTCACTCCCCTCTATAAAGAACAGACAGCACAAATGTTTTCCAGATGAGGTTGTTGGAGATAAGCTGTTTAAAGCAGCAGTTGCACAAGAGTCAGCCATATTTCTACATCCTTGCAAACTCTTTGCAGTTTTGCCAGGCACCCATTCCAGTATGCTTGCTTATGTAGTACATTACTGCTATGCCAAAAGCACACTCAGGTGTGCAGAACCCCCCCCCCATGATGCACTGATGTGGAGAGTAGTTGCTCCTCTTGACAAAATGGATAATTTTGGATGAATGACAATGGATCTGAGTAGTGCAGAAAATGGATTCACAAACCATCCTAGAGAGGTCTGTGGTTTTCTGGGCAGACGGCAATGGATTAAAACATGGATGGTATGCAGAATGTGCAGAAAATTTGTCCGCTAGTGCAGTGGCTTTACTGCATGTTCTGTAAAGGCTGATCTGAGCATCCTGAAAATCCAGGATGTACTGTCCTTGAATAACCACTCAGTTGTAACGACTAATCAGGGCTACCACAGGTACAACAGGCACTCTGAACCCTAAAAGCCATGAGCTGCTGAAGTTTACCTGAAAATAACAAGGGTCTGATAAGAAGGAGGGAAGGCATTCATGAAAAAGAGTACACAGGTGTCATACTAGAAACGGACTGTTTATATAAGAGAGGCTGCCGTGACTTGATCATGCTGCACATTATACTATGGAAATGGATAACAATGCACAGAATCTTTACCTCGATCCAGCTGAAGAAGTTGTAAATGAACAGAAGACAGTCAGGAAGTTAATATCTGCATGGACTGAATCTGTTTCTCCATTATCAGTGCACACAATGTAAAGATTTGGTACAAAAAATGGACTGAACATCAGGGTCCAAAACTAAAATTTACTAGCTGCTGCATGACAGTGTAGGTCCCTCTGGTCCCATATCATCCAGTCTCCATAGGACAGGAGGGAAATGATGAACTGGATGTTGACCATGCAAACGTTTTCCCTTACTAAATGACCTTAGATTGATGAGTTCCAAATCAGCTTCTACATCACATGTTTTCTTGTGAAGTAAAAAGTATCTGGAATAGCACTGGTTCACTGCAGGTCAGAGAGAGACACTGGATGAGTCTCTTGTTGAATGTGATGACTTAACTCTCAACATGAAGCCACTTTTGATTGCGGGGGGGGGGTGTGAACAGTATTTCAAGGCACAACCCTCCCTTATCCAACTACCTTCAGAAATGGGCAGTCATACTATTTGGTGGCGAAACATCATTCCCCATTCTCCTTCTTGATTACAAAAGGGTCAGGCTATAGCAGTTGGAATTGCTATAGGAGACCCCAAAAATTGCATTTCCTTCTCTCCACAGTTTCAAAGAGGATCCCTGCAATAAAATACGTGGGCCTAAGCTCTAGTCACAATGGAGACTGAAGGCCATTGAGCCACTGCTGCAACTACTTATGGAATTAGGGCCTCCAAAAGTTCCTCTTGGATTTAATGGATGGAAGGACATGCCTGTAGCAAACAGTTAACTGTCCTTTTTTCCTTCAGTGCCAGTAAGCAATGCAGCCTAGATCTCCTCTGTAAAGGATGCAACATGAAACTAGGAATGCCTGCATGCTGTAGTGCCAGGTCCCATAATGGAGTTCTCTCTATTTGCAGTATAATCAAACACAAACACATACACCATAAACAAGCTGATGGTGAAAGATGCAGTTACCTGGACTCTGGGAATCTTTTTATTTCAGAGTGCATCACAGCTTTGATACTTTCAGAGGCTTTGTCCAACAAAAGGTGCACAAAGTAGAGTACATCATGCCTGATAATTCAATGGCCTGTCAGAGTACGGAATAAGAATATCTGATATTCAGAGCTATAGACTGTTCAGAGGCTCAGCTGTTTCAAGGAAGCTGCCATCAAGATCTCAGCTGCATGAGGATTCCCCTCCTAACCAATGAATCATTTGGTAACCACAAAATATGACTTGACTTATGTACAGAGCTAACCATATTAGGGCTCTCTCAATTTTGAGCCATACTGTCTGGTAGTTAGTGCAGAGGACTATGGCTCTGAGCTGTTGTACTTCCACCTCCATTTTCTGACTGTGTGCAACTCTGAGCAAGTCAGGGAACCAACCAGTGCTGCCGGGTCATGCCTGAAAACAGACAAGTATGTCTAGGGGGGTTTACTTGATCAACAAAATGTATTAACAACAAACAAAAAAAGAACAAAACAAAACAAAAACATGAAATATCTGGAGTTTCACTCAAGGAGACTTGTCCAGAGTCATGTAGGCTTGCTGCAAGCAACAATAGGGGCAGAAAAAAATCCCACTCTAAGGCTATCACCAAATATAAGCAACCTGGGGGATGGCAAGGAGGTTTCCTCTTTCTCAGTAATGCCTGGTGATTTACACACAGAACTTACATCCAAACAAGGGTCCAAAAACACAGGCCTACCTGCCTTGAACACACCCTTGTCTGGCACATCTGAACACTGGGAAGAAGTAAGGGTCAGCTTTTTCTGAGAAGGAAAAGAGGTCTGACTCTATACCATGCTAATGCAGAGATGAAGCCAAATACAAAATAATATATGGACTCTAACACCTGAGCAGATGCCTGAACTCAGACTGGCCTTAGAAGGGCCATTTGTAAGCCCAAACATCTAAGCTGCCAGGTATGTTAGCCAAACAGGATGAAATGCCCTTCTCTTTAGCTAGGGAAGAAAAGGCATATGAAGACCTGGGAAATTTAAATCTTTTTTTTACTGTGACAAAAGCAAGAAAATGATCTGGGGCCAGTGTCCAGAGCCCAGAACTAGATCCTCTTTAGCCAGTCTGATAGTACTATGTATTTTGAGGCAGTGTAGTAACTCTCTCAAACTTACTGAAAACTCTGTACTCCTACCTCAGGGTGATTTAATATTTTAGAGGTACAAATATTTAGTAAACTTGGAGATCACCTTCTCAAGTAAGAACATATTTCGTAAGCGCGCACACACACACACATACACACACACACACACACACACACACACACACACACACACACACACACACACACACACACAAGTAAAGCAACTCCACTAAATCATCTTACAGTGAGGTGAAGACAACACTGCCCAAGCCTCCCAACACTAAGGAGTAAGAAACCTCAGCTATTAGTTCACACCACAGCACACCCACTTTCACCCTGCACACCCACAGCCTGCACACATATACCTTTAAGATTTATTAAGGTGCAGACTCCAAGCCCTTATGGCCCATTGAGACTGCATCTACACACAGTAATTAGTGACTCTATTGTCAGGCATACAAGACCACAGTATCACCAGGCAGTTTTAGATCAGGGTGACAGCTGTCTTTCTGGATCCAGGAAGTAACAAGGGCTCATATAATCCTCCATCTTGACAAATTTGATTATGACCCGATAGTGGTCTATGTGGGTGTTTATGATCTTAAGCTGCCTACCTTGAGGGACAAGCAACAGGATATGACTGAACTCACTATGAATGTCTCCAAGGCAGGAAAGATACTGCATGCTTACACTTATCAAGGGTATCAAAACTTATCAGAGATTTGGTATGCATGGCTAGGATTAAAAAGGCCCTTATGGTTGTTAGGCTAGTAAACACCTAGGAACTGGTTTTGGGTGTATTTTGCTATCACACAGAATAATGCAGACATTTAAAGATAAGATAAATTGCTTTAATTAACTATGCACTTGGTATCATTTGAGAAGGAGCCATTATGTGCCAGCTTGGGACAAGATGGCTGGCAAGCCTTCTTGCTTTACCAGGGATGATCTACACCTTTGTTACTCTGCTGTCTGACTAAAGTTCTTGCTGTTCTATATTGCCTTTTTTGACAGAGTCCATCTGCTGGACATTTCAACCTAGTAAATTCTAACTTGACACACATTAATGTGGCTCTACTCAACACTAGCAGCCTGAAAGAAATGCCCAAGCCTGAGGCTGTCCTGCAACTCAGATACATTCGTATATGTAGTTAAAGAGAGACAGTTTCAAAACTACATCAATTACTGGGTTAAAAGCCTATCAACAGACTGCCTGGCAACTGTGTGGGAGTATCAGTATTTGTCAAGGATGCCATCACCTCACTAAAGATTACTAAGGACAATAAAATTCAACTCCTAGATATGTAAATCACCCTAAACAAGACTAATTACTAGCTAGCTTGCTATCTTAACACCTTGGCTGAAATTCCCATTAAATCCAGCACCTTTCCAATAGTGGACTTCAGTTATCTATCAGAAAAATGACCGATGCACAGTGCCAGTGGCTGGCATGCCCCAAACTTCCTTGACATAACAAATGCCATTCCCTTTGTACAATTGGTTAATAAACCAGAAGTAGTGTAGTGCTACAGAAGCAACTCAAAATATAACACTAGGGACCAGGTTCCAAAAGGATCCACCACAAAAGTTAAAAACAACAAAATTTATTGAGTGCTTTCATCCTTGCAGACTGGACTTCATCAGAATAACACCAACTTGCAGACCTAACCCTTATATAAACTCATCATGGCTCCAAATTAATTGGAACACAATTATTTAAAGGCAAACCACCACTACTACTACTAAAAATGCATATCATAAAAATTGCATATAAAAATGTAAAATTTATAAATAAATTGCAGATAGAAAAAAATTATTATAAACATAATCTTGTATGCTACAATTTAGCCGATCTCATCAATAATACAGGCTGAATGGAAATGTGATCATTAATGCCAGGAAAACGTGTTGCTTGCAACCTAAGTTGCCACCTCAGTTCTTTATTTTCTAAGCAAACTTTCATGTCACCATCATGAGGATTAGGTTTAATTTGTTCCAAGACAGCAAATCTAAATTTATTGTAAAACCGAGAGGACATAGAGAGTTTAATTGCACATCTTCCTTTAACAATGAAAGGAAGTTGAGAATTAATACCCAGCAATGTTTGGAGCTAATACACAATCGTACTTCCCACCCTGACCAAAAGGAAATAGCTGATTTCCTAGCCAACAAATTTAGTCCAAATGTTATTCCAGCCACAGTTATAGATGCTCAAAGATTCATAGGCAAGTATTAGGTATCCATCCACAGTTACTGATTCTCAAAGATTCACATGCAAGTGTGACGACCCACCACTGTACCAGTAATCAAGGAGCCTCAGTCCTCATCACTCTCACCTGTGGGAGGAGGTTCACTGGGAGGATGACAGGTATACACACAGTATTACAAGATGCAGTTCTCTGCATCAAGTGCAATTTCCCTTAAGAGCACACAGAGACCATAGTTAGTCCGGGGCTGGTTTTTCCCTCTTCCTCCAAATCCCCAGTAAGACTACCCAGTGGCACAGCTACAGATATGAGATCTCAGCTGAGTGACCAAGCCAAGACTTCCACTACCCTCTCTATCTAACCAATGCTTCGTGTCCCTGCCCAAGTAGCTGACACATACTCTTTGAGGTCTGATTTACAAAAACACACACACACACACACACACACACACACAACTGGGAAAGGCTGGTACAGGTTTACTAGTTATGCCCCCTTCTGCCCAGACTGTAAGGTAGTTTCCACTGCCAACAGTCACTCCTTATCAGCTATTTTAAGGCCCTTAACAAAGGGTGTCCAATCTTACTGTGAACTATTAATATTAACACAAATGATAGTTTCAAATGATAGTTTGTCCAAGAGCAAGGCTATTAGGAGTGCCCCACACAGTGTCACCAAATAAATATGCAAGTACTCTCAAAACTTAAATATCTCTACACAGATCAGCCGCAATGAAATGTTTACATATATTTAATAATAAATAAAAGAATGAGACAATACTAAATATATATATATATATATATATATATATATATATATATATATATATATATATATATTCACAGTGATATCAGAGTTCAAAACCACATGAAATATTTAAAATAACACTGCAGTACAGGCTTACACAAATAAAGGAAAACAAAAATTAAACTAAACTTCACTATATACCTGACTGAATCTAAGAGAGTTACTATACCATAGCAACTTAATTAGAGCAAGGCAGATGAGGTGAATGGTTCTTTTTGTTGTTGTCAAATCCAAGACAGAATGCAGAATGCTCTGCCTCACTAAGAGACTTTTCAAAATAATATCTGAAATATTACTACTGGGATAGCTTGCAGAATTATATCATCTTTAGTCTTCTGACTTCTAGTTCCCTGGTAAAACCCCCATTGCTGAGGTGGGCAGTATTTAGCATCTACCTGTAAAAATATACAGACAAGAGCTTTTGCTCAGATCTTTGGCAGATGCTGCAAGTCATAAAACAATTGCATTCCTCCACATTTCAAGACTAGTAATTAGTTCACCCTAAAGACAATACAGAAAGCTTCCTAGTACAGACTTTGTGTCTCTGGCTGCATTCATCTTTATGGCCTAGCCTATATAGTGATTTAATTTCAAATATTTTTCTAAAGTTTGCTGGACTGAGGTTAAACAGTTACACTAGTGCAGGTACATTTATGTTCTCTTCCAGAAGGGCACACTGTGGTCAAATTTCAAACACAGCAGTTTACAAATACCTTTCAACACAAACATCTCTACAAAGCAGTTTGATATTAACATGACATACAGTTCTAGTACGTTTGTAACACAAGCATCTTATGACATACAGTTATAATACATTTGTAACACCAGCATCTTGTATAAATTAGTTTGTTATTCACAAATGACATATAATTATTTACAAAATTCCATCTATCTGTGCTGGCAGTCCCTCCTTACATCACAGCAAGTATTAGGTAATTAGTCTGCCAACCATTTCAAGCCTAGCCAGAAACAAATACTCAAAAGTGTCCAACAGATTCAAGGGTACTTTTCATCATATATTATAGCCATCCCCCTCCCTTTCATTACTATTGGACAAGTCTTGTCAGGCCTCTCTAAAGCTACTACCACTTTATCCATGGGGCTAGATAAATATACCAGGTTGCCTGATTATCAGTTTCAAATATGAGTTATCTGAATCCCCTACTTTACCTCCTTAAATCCACTGGTTACATTTCTGGAGCATGGCAAACAGCCACTGTAATAGTGTCAACTTCAATAAAAGAAAATAATAAATGTTAAATAGTTCAAGCACCTTATTTTAAATACTCTCTATGACCTCTGCTAATGCCTTTCATGAGAATAAAAAATATACAAACACTTTTTATAAAACATCAAGTAACATACTAAAAAATATGAATAAATCAGTTGAAAATAATCTTAAAGTGATGATCCCAGTGTTTAATATTTGGGTACAAATTCAGGATGACCAAAGTAACACCCACTTTGACAACATAACATATGTTCCTGCCCGCAGTGTCATTTTACTTAAATTATTTTGTACATCCCCTTCCCCAGTCTTGTTTAAGGTCCCATCATGAATAAATCCCTGACTTGTGTTCCTATCAGCTTTCTGGCAAAGTTAAACTCTGACAAGTCGTGCTTTATCTACCAAAGTAAATATAGCATTTATATTTCTTCACTCTTGATTTGCATGTTTGCTTTGGAAAATGGCTACTTTTTCACCATTTAATACTCCCAGGGCATGAAGGAACAAAAACAGAAAAATGTGGGTTGCAGGCTTGGAGCTACAGAGCTGAAAAGCACTGATCCCATAACCAAGACTTATTTTCTTTTTCCACAGCAGTGATCTCCTACATACTATCTACTTCCTATACAGTCATGTAATGTTCTGTAAAGTTGCTGCTACTCCCAGCATTTGTAAATTCAATGTGTGGTCCTCACAAGTTGCCACATTTATGACTGAATGTTGTTGGAAAACTTCAGTGGTAAAAAGCTGCTGCTAGTGGAGCTAGTGGCTGCAGTCAGTTGTAATGTGGCAGAAAAGCACATATTTTGTAAACGGAGTGGTACATTTTGATCCCTGCATTATGAAGAGAAATGAATTAATTAAAAAAATAAAATAATGTGGTTTGCAGGCTATTAAATTAGGCACCACAGCTGGAAAGCACTAGCGGTAATGCAAGTATTATTTATTGTTGCCATAGCAACATTGTTCGACTGTGCCCTTGGATAAGTGTGAAACTGGTCAGTTTGTTAGTGTCCTATTATGGTAAACAAAAATAAATAAAATAAAAAATGTTATTAAGCACATGAAAAATTTATGCCCACATTGGTGAGTCCCATACTATGGAAACTCATTGCCGAAAACATGGACTTGTAAGTCCAAGTTTGAAATTTTTCAAAATATTCCCTTTTCTCTGAAGTGGTGCAATCTTGGAATTGGTATACATTTATAAGTTTGTGAGGGCTTACCCTCTGGTAAAAAGGAAGTGTAAAGGAGAAGAGTATTGTTTGCTTCCATTGTTCTCCTGCATTTTTTGGCCTTTTGTACTCAGCATTTTGACACTCAGCATGTCATTAGGGTTCCAAAACCTATGTATTATACCTTCAATTCTTCCTCAACTTTTTTTCAGTCTCTGAGCCTTGCCTGTACATCTGGCCTCTACCTATTTGCCTCATGAACCCATTAAATCCCTCAAGGAGAGACAAACAACTGATCTTTTTATTACCCTTGGGGTGAAATTTGAGTGACTGGAAGAGCCATCAGTTATGGTATATTCAGGCATTTTTATATTTTAGTCTCTAACATCTCCCTCAGTGGTTGACAGGGTTTGCTTCTCCCTCTCTGGCCAGATACACCTCTACAGCCATACACTAACGTATGCAGCTTTGAACAACCAGACACATGTCCTTGAATAATGTCATTTTAACCAGATAAGTTAACTGTTCTTTCTTGGACCCTTTTTATCCATGACCCAAGACCATAAAGGAAAGGGCCAATACCCCATATATAATCTGGGTATAAACATGGAAAATTTAGTAAAGCCAATTAACCAGTATGCTTTGAGGATGTGGGAGGAAATGGAAAACTGAGAGAAAACCTATATAAACATGAGTAGAATATAAAAAATATCATCTAGAGAGTGACTGGAGATCAGAATTGAACAGACCCTGGCACTGTGAGGTAGCATATAATCTCTAACCTCCGCTAAATGTCAGGAGCACACAGTCTGGACTAACTACTTCAGCACCCTGGTCACTCGTCAGTCCTTGGTAGTCTGCGTGACAGTCAAGACTTTTTGCTCTGCAATTCTGAGCTAATTTCTCTCTTCATATTTGCCTTAACAATGAACATTGCTTTTAGAGCAATTTCAGTAGATCTGTTCATAAAGAAGGTTATGTGTGTTTTTTTTTTAATTTCTCCAAATCTTTTGGCTTTCTAATAACATGACAGGAATGGACACCATGTCTAAGTCAAAGTATGATAAATGTTCACAAAATTAGTATTGTTTGAATCTTTGGTGTCAGCCAGAAGTGCTCTTCACAGCATCAGCATTGTGCCCAGTAATGACTACTTCTGCAATTTGTATGTGGTTGCATGTATTGGTAACGTGTCTAAATACAATTGTAGATTCTTTTTTATAAGACCAGTTGCTCCAACTACTATTGGGACAGTCTAGGTATCTTTCTTCCTCATTTCTGTCTGCAGATCCTGATATTTTATGACTTTGTGTCTCTCTGTATGCAAGACACTGTAGCCACTGGGTGTGGTGATGTCAATGATCAATGCTACTTTTGTCTTCTTTTCTTGGACCACTATATCCGGTTTTCTAGCATCCATCTTTTGAACTGTTGGCAATGGGTGATCCCATGTGATGTACACCATCATTTTCTAAGATGCTTTGTGGCTCACCTTTTCCAGTCTTTTTCAGCCACTTCAATACCATGTTGGCACAATCTCCATTGCAACAGTCTTGCCACTTTATTATGTCTTTCAGTATACAGTCCTTCGGCTATTAGTATGTTACAACCAGCAATGAGGTATACAATTGTTGCCATTTCAGCTTTACAAAGCCTGCATTTGTTTGTTTCTCCCACGTGCTCAATGGACTTTGTAAACCAACGTGTACATAGCCCACTATCTTGGGCCACCAATTTTAACCTTTCATCTCTTGGTTTGAATTTGTCTCTCTTTAACCATTCCTGCTTTTGTTCCTGATCAACATGAGGTTCTTCAAGAAGTTTTCTATACTTGCAAATATATTTATCCGTTTTCCTCATTTCTTGCCTTCTCATCTGGTCCTTCACCTTATATTCTTTCTTTTGTTTTTTGGCACATTCAGTTGCTGCCTGATTTTTAATCTTCTTCTGGTTTGATTTCCATTCCTGCTTGACACCGACATGCTTCTGCTAGATTAAGCAGAGAAGTCATCTTAGATTTATTCTCCTCATGTTTCAAAACTTTCAATATGTTTGGGTCTTGTGAGGTCAGCAGATGTGTGTGGAGTCCCACGATTGCAGATCTGTACATGTAATCAGTTTCAAGGAGGACCATCCCTCCTTCTGAATGGGGAATATATAATCTTGGTATGCACTGATTTTTATAAATCATTTGGTGAGCATGAAGCATCCTTCTTGTTTTCCTATCTAATCTATCCAACACATTTTGTGGTTAGTCAGTCACTCCAAAAATGTAAGTTAGGACAGGAAGAGCAAATTGGTTTATAGCTTGGATTTTGTTCCTTGATGGCAATGCTGTTTTCAGGATTAATTTAAGTCTTCAAAAGTTTTCCTTACTAAGTTTTATTCACATTTGTTCATGTTTTATTGTTGATCCCTCATCAGTTCCCAAATATTTATACACTCCCTCTTGCTCAAGTTCTTTTATATCACATTCTTGTCCCAAACTGATGTTTTTTTGGTGCTGACGTTTTCCTGTTTTAAAGGCTGCTTTTGCATATTTATCAAGATCAAATGACATTTTTATATCATCTGAAAAAGTTTTGACAAGTTGCAGTTGTGCTTTCAGTTCCTCATCTGATGAGCTATACAGTTTTAAATCATTGACAAAGAGAAAATGAGAAGTCTTTATACTTTGTTGTTTTCTAGGAGACGAATTATAGCCATGGCCTAATCTGTTAAATAGTCAGCTTAATGGGTTAAGGACAAGACAGAATAACAGCAGTGACAGAGAGTCACCTTGGAATATCCCCCTTTAAATGTTTATCCCTGGAATAATAATTTATCCTTTATCATGGCTTGATTCCAGAGTGGTCTGACACTGTTTCATGGTCACTGCAATGTCTATCAGTGTAGGGTGTATCTTATACATTTTAAGCACTCTGTTATTCATGATTGTGGGATACTATCGAATGCTTTTTTGTAGTCAGTCTATGCCATACTTAGATTCTTCCCTTTTACAGTTCTCCACTATGACTTTAACAACAAATGATCCTTTGTTCCTTATGCCTTTTTATTGCCCTTTTGTTCTACTGCCATAATTGGGTTTTCTTATAAATGACTAAAGTCTGTTGGCATCAATTCCAGAGTATAGTTTATAAATGTTGGAAAGGAAGTTATTGGTCTATACTTTTTTAGGGTAGCTGGCAGGTTCACTGTTAAGTAGTAGCATTTTTCCAGTTGTTAGCTAGCCAGGTTGGTGTTTGTTCAGGGTGCCCATATAAATAGTTATTACTTATGGCTAAATCTTTGTACAAAGATGTTAATACTTTTAACCAGAAGTTAGGTACTGCATCTGGGCCTGGGGTTTCCAATTAGAGGCTTTTCTTAACTTTGCTTCAACCTGTCTGGCTGTTACTTCACCCCATTTCATATCCTGTACCTTTAAACTTCTTATTCATTCTTTTACTTCTTCTATCCATTTAGTATCTTTGTTATGTTCCACAGGATCTTCATAAATACTTCTCCAATGTGTATCTATTTATTCTTTTTTTTTTTTGGTGGTCTTTCAATTCCTTTTACCTTGTTTCCCAACTCTCGATAAATCTTTTTGGGTCATCAATAAATTGCTTATTTTTTACTTTTCCTTTATATTTATCTGTGTATCTTCTAATCCCCCCCCCCCATGATGAGATTTTTAGCTTATTTGTGATAGTGCATGATAGATCCTGGTCTGTTCTAACAATGCACATTTCTTTTATTATGTCTATCTTAGTATTTTTGTTAATCTATTCCTTCTTCCATATTTTTCTAACAGTGACACTTCTTTCCTTGGATTCAGGAACAGTCCGTGCAAGAATAGCTTATTTTTGCACGGACTGTTCTGCGTAGGAATAGAGCTGCCGCGTGCCCTACATATTAATGAGGGCACGCCGCTCTAGTCTTACACCTACACGATCCATGCCTGAGTGCAAGGGGCATGTAGAAGTGCTGTACGGAGACTTCAACATGCCCTTCCACTCAGAAGGTGCCGTATGGCACTTTCTGACAATGAAGCTTGTTAGAATAGGGAAGCTGCATAATATTAGAGCCAGGCTCTAATATTATGCAGTAATTCATTGTCCGTCGACACTGAAATGTAAAACAGACATTTCAGTGTCTGTGGACACTGAAATAAAAAAAAAAAATGTTTAAAGCCCACAAGCCAGCTGCCTGCCCATTAACTACTCCCCAGAATGCCTATACCCCTGCCCTACATGCATGAAAGCAGCAGGGCAATACAATAAAAATAAAATTCAGCAAATATTTTTTTATATTAAAAAAAGTTATGTAAGTGAAGTGCAGCCGGTTTGCGTGCTGATGCACTTTGCTTAGCCTTGCGTAAATCTGGAGTGAGAGTCAAATAGATTTATGACTGAGTAGGTCCTGTAGGTGCTGTAGCGTAGTGGCAGAGCTCTGGTTTAGCGTGCAATAGATGTACGGTTTGAATCCCACCTCAGTACTGTGATTAGAACTCCTAACTATCTAATTATCTGTACTACAGTATAACACAGTTATTAAACGTGCCACGCAGCTTACTGGGTATCTGAGGGGATCAACTTACTTCTAAGGTGAGTGTCATCAGACATCACTGTATATTTTGGCAATGCCAGTGTTGTTCTGTTGGGCAAGGCTACAGGTAAATGTCACCTGCAAACACATGCACAACAGTAGGTGATGTCAGATTGCTTAGGCAATGAGACTTGGCTTCATAGTGGCACATGGCAGTAGTAACAGAGGGTGTGCAAGTGTCTGCAGCAGGATGACACTGTATGCCTTTCAGTGCGTCTGTATCTATGTATAACTGTGTGTTTGTATGTATCCCCTCTCTCTCTCACTGGTTATGTATCTGTCTCCCTCAACCTGTCTCTGCCACTGTATGACTGTTATATTTGTATGTGTTGAACTATGAGTCTCTAAGTGTTTGAGCATGCCCAGTATGAGCCTCCATACTGACTGTAAACATGGGATGTGTTTTCAAACTTTGGCAAACATTTGTTATGGTTGTCTACAGCTACATTGGTGGGTGGGTCTATGTGGGTTGAGTATGGCACCCCCACAGTGCCTAACATGCCTGTGACCTCTGACCCCCCCAGTTACCTGGCCACCACACATTTACTGCTGTGGTATTACTCACATTGGATACTACTGCATACTGTGGTGATAGCAGTGTTGGCCACACATGTCCTGGTGTCCTATAGATTTGTCAGTGGTATGCTGCAATCCCAATACCAACCCCAGTCCCTTACATGCATACTGCAATAACATAGGTGTGGTAGGAGAGCATTGTAATCCATGCAGTTATTGTTAAGAAAATGCACTTACCTTGTGCCTGCAGCAGAGGTGAGGACAGTGCTTGAGGAGTGCATATGTTGGATGCACACAGTTTACAGCCTATATGAGGTGGGTGACAGGTTGTGTGGTGTGTGTGCCATCCATTTTACTGTGTGTGGGAGTTGGAGAGAGGTGTCAGTCCCTGGGCTCTTACAGTGTCAGTGTGTGTGCTATGCATTGTCTCTTTGCCATGGCCTGGGCATACTGGGCATGCCTCCTTCTGCCTACAAGTGCAGGCTCAGGGGCTTCCTCCTCTGAGTCCCTCTGTGCCTGTGGGGACCTTGGCACTGGTGGGGGCTGTGTGGCCCTTCCCCATGCTGATCCTGCCACAGCTGTTTCCACAGAATCATATTGTGAAGCATGGCACTTACAATGAACATGTGAGCACATATGGCTGGACCATACTGCAGGGCTCCACCAGATATGTCAAGACAGCAGAACTATGACTTGAGCATCCCAAACACATGCTCTAGTATGACTCTGGTTTGTCTGTGTGCCTCATTATGGCATTCTTCACTGAGTGTGTGTGCACTTCTGATGGGTGTCATCATCCATGGTTTTAGTGCATAGCCAGCATCCCCACAGGATGGTCATAGGAGATGTCCCCCATGGTAAATGCCTGGTACAGCTGTGAGGCATGCCAGATGTGGGAGTCGTGATAGATACCAGGGCTGCCGGCACACACATTTATTATTATGCACTGGGCATCGCACATGACCTGGCAGTTGATGGAGTGATAGCCCCTGTGGTTTATGTAGACCAGGTGGTTCATTGATATGGATGTGCGTGCAGTCTATGGCAGCCAGTACCTCTGGGTAGTCTACTACATGGTGGAAGAGATGCATACTGCTGGCCCTCTCCTCATGGTTGCGAGGAAAATAAATGTGGTCAGTGGCATGCCATAGCATGGCATCCAGGAACTGATGGAGTATCCTGGATGCAGATGCCTGTGAGGCCCCTATCCTGTCCTCAGTAGGTCTTTGGATAGTACCTGTAGGTAGTATTCTTAAGGCTACTCATACCTTGGTGTCAACTGGGATGGGTTCCCCTCTGTTTGTTCTGGATCTGAGGTGAGGCCGGCACAGCTCAATGATTTGCTGTAGTAGGTCCCTGTTCACCCTGTAACGGTCTACTATTTCCAGCTCATTTAGCCTCTAGTAGGTTACCCTGGGTCTGTACACTCTCCTCCTCCTCCTCCGCAGCCTGAGGCAGTTGTCAGCATTATCTGCTTCATTGCCCTGAGCCTCTTCGACATATTGATGTATGAGAGCAATTGCAGCTCCTAACATTTTTTAAAGTGAAAATTCCCAACAAGTCCTCACCTAAAGGGCTACGTTTGTGGGAAAAACCTGACTGTGGGGTGTCTGCAATAGTCTATAGTGCTGTGCTGTGAGTGTTGCCTGTGTAACTGGCTGCCTGTGATGAATTGCACCTGCCAGCTACATGACTGAGAGGTTGTTTCCTGTTTTTGATAGTTCCTTTACCTTTTTTTTTCCCTATTTCCTCACAGTATAAGCTCCATGACACCCCGTGCAAACCCGTGGAGTCAATGTAAACAATGCTAAGCAAGATTTGACCCTCCCCTGGGTGCGGACAGAGCTTTAGTTTCTTTACCTCAAATTGCTATCACTCAGCAGCCTGTGACCCCCCCGCTGAGCTAAGCTGAGCTCTGCACCTCCCATTTGCACAGAGCTCCAATGTGCTTACAGGAACCCTAACACACACCCCTTTTCTGTTTGTTGTTCCCTGTTCTTATACTTCAGTCTTCTTGCTCCTATACGGTTAGGTGCAATGTTGGACTTAGAAGAATTCTGTGATTCAGGTACATTAGCCTCATTTACATACCCCATTGAATAAGCCCATAGTTACTGCACTACAGTAAAGCCTTTCCCCTTAGCAATCAGTGTTGACAGCTGTTGTTTACATTCTGCATGCCATTGACTATAATGGCCAACTGCAGAATTTTAAATTTTTACTTAATTTTTATTTTGTTCTTATTTTCGGGGCCCTCCCATTTGTGCGACACTGCACCACTCTTAAACGGCTGATATTGGCCAAAAAAATAGATTTTTCTAATTCTTTAACTTATGGCAATGCCAGTGGTTATATATTTAGCCATTGGGATGCCTACTGAACCTACTACAAGCTTTGTTATGAGCTGTCACTTCTTATTTTTTTGCTAGTAGCAGAATACGGTTCTGCAAACTACACAGTTCCTGCACGGGGATCTGCATGCTTGCAGAATCACTAATTTACCTCATTTGCATGGTTTTCACCTGCAAATGAGGTCATTAGCATTCTGCATGAATCTCCATGCAGGAAGAGTGTAGGCAAGCTCATGCACGTCAGGAACTAACGTTCCTGGATCACTCTGCTGCCATGTTCCGTGCAGGAACTCTTACATGGTTCCTGCATGGACAAAAAACATTTGTGAATCCTGGGCTTGTCTTAATTGCTTTATAGTTTTGCCTATTTCATACTTCAATGATGGTATTTGATTTTTCTCCTTCCTTTCCCTCACTATCCTGTGTTCTTGCAGTAGGACTTTATCAGTTATTAATTTAGATGCACAGTAATATATCCTGTTTACTTCTGTTATATCGCATGGATCTCTATGGACAGTCCTAATTACTGGATTCATTTGTTTTATCAAACTTCTGACTGTTTGGGTTTTATTGACCTTTTGCAGTCTATTTGTTTCATTGATCTTAATATGTCTGTCTCTATTAAATCAAGCAACTCTTCGCTTGGCTCATTTTCTTCTAAACTGAAGGCATATTTCTTATTTTCCATTTCCTGTGGGCATTCTATAGAAAGTTCTATAACATTTTGCTGTGGCACATTCTCTTCAATTTCAACCTGTGCCATCCATTGCTCTGTCATATGGGCACTCACTGGCTTATCACTCCGCAACGTTGACTGCATCAGAGTTTCCACAGTTTCCTGTTCCTTCCTTTTTTGTCCAGCTTCAAGTGACCATTTAACCATTTATACTGGTTTCCTGTGGAAGGCTCCAAAATGTCTTCATATGGCACCTAAGCAATTGCTTCCCATTCCACTGGTTTCCCCTTAATTTGGATGTCCATTGCTCTATCCTGTTGTGGTGCTTTCTGAATTAGATTTTCTACACTGAATTCTTCATTTCATAGGTACTCCATAACCTCAGTTATTATTTCTTTAACTCCTCCATTACTAATTTCCTTTTCTACTTTTCCTCTTTGACTTCTTATTTTTGTACTGTAAAGTTTTCCATCTTTGGATTCCTTTGCCTGTATTTTTTTCAAATACCTTTGGTGTTGGTATTTTTGTATTGGTTAGTTTTGCTTTCTAGTTTGCATAAATATTACACCATATTAAATGTATTTTTCTTTCCTATGTCTATATTTCTTCTTCAGATGTCTCCTGATCTTCCTGCTTCTTCTTACTTAGAATCCAGCATGCTGTGATTTAACCTGTGTTAGATCTTCTACACCAAATCCTTCCCTTTGCAGGTGCTGCATAAGTTCACCTTCTATTTTTTTAACTTCTACTTTACTAATCTTCTTTTCTACATTCCCTCTTTGTGATATTATTTTTTATTGTGAATTTTTACATATCTGGATGCCTTTGTCTGTATTTCTCTTTGAATATCTTTGGGGTTGCTTTCTTTATATTGGTTAATTTGGCTTTCTCCTTTGTATAAATATTGCACCATATCAAATCTCTCTTTTCCATGTCCATATTTCTTTTTTATACTTTTCAAAAATCTCTAGGTTTTACTACTTATATTTTCACACTTCCTCAGATATTAAGATGATGTGTGCTGAAGCACCCACATTTGAAGATGGGACTTGCCAACTGTTTATACACAGGGATTCAACATTTGCCATACATCTGCCTGTATATCTCATTATTCCACATACTTTATTTGTTGTCTTTAGACAGCTGTCACTTGTTACTCTTTAGGCGTCAAATAATTTACATCCCTAACTCCATTTTATCTGATGTTGTCTGTCAAACAGCTGTGTAATAATTCACTTCATTTTTATCTTGCAGAAACCACTCTGTTGCATTTTCAAACAAATTTTACAGTAATATTAGAGAAACTATAGACTGTAAAATCAATGCAATAATTGCAATTCAGTGGTAAAACTAGTGATTGGATTATTCCTATAATATGGTTTTATGTAATTACATATTTTATTTGATTTTTCAAAAGCATCTAGATGAAATTTCTGGTAAAACTGTTGAAAGTACAACTGAAAGTCTTTACTTGCCTTTTGTATCCACACACTAATTTTGTAATAGTTATGCTGGACTTCTCCATGTCCAGCTACTAACAGTAATAGTGATATTGTATGTTAGCAATTGTCTTCATCTCCATTTCATTTCAGCACTTTTGTTCTGACTAGTTAATAGAAGGTTTCATTCATGGGAAGCAGTAATGGAGAAGGGATTCACCTGTATTTAGGGTTAACACCTTTCTATAGTACCATTTCCTGACAAACAAGCCCCACCCCATGCATAATCAAGCCACACACATTCCCTTCGATAGCCACGCCCCTTTACTCTAGCACCTTTCAGCACAAGTCTTGAATATCATACACTTACCGCTAAGTAGAAAAATATGCAACGAGTCAGAAGTAAATTAAAACGTTATTTAGCAATACTTCATTCAAGGGTTCACTACATACAACAATGCATCACAAGCATAGGAAAACTAACCCTTCAGCACAAGTCTAATATCACATGTAGGTAGTACTAAAATGGCAATACAATTACTTAGATATAAAAAACACTAATTCATTCAAAGTATTACATTAAGGGTTCACTACACACACAACAGTGCACCAAAAATGACAGAACTGGATGAAAAAGAAAAGCAATTGTATAAAGTGTCTTCACAATTCTGCCAGAAATCATTGCTTATACTTGGAAGCTATATTTGGCATTTGACCTAGCAGCCTCAAGTAATGGCAGGATATTTTTCACAAATTAATAAAATTGTGAACAACTCATGTTAAAGTTTAGCTTGACCTGCAACTCTGCCTTCACAAGAGACACAAGCATTATATTTCTTGTATCAGTCCATGCATTCCTCATAAGTGATAAAATCCTTTCCACAAAGCTATTGCTGGGGGGGATAGAAAGGGCAAACTGCACCAGTCTGTAAAGTGGCTTGCAGTCTGGAGATTTACTAAAAAAGTCACCCAGCGATCACTTACAGATGCCTCTGTCATCTGTAACAGGGCTGGCAATGCAGCAGTTAAAGTGCAGTAGTCTGAGTAAAGTGCTTCAATGTCCACATCCAATTCGAAGAGGTCTGCAACTGTATGCAGTTCTGGCCAAGTTACAGGATGTTGGAGGCTGAGGACCTGCATAGCTTTAAAGGGACTATTATCATAGTCAAACCACTTCTGTAGGTAACAAAGTGCTTTACTGTAAAAATCACAGAAGGTCCTACAGACCTGTTGTGTGACAGCTGGAGTAAAGTGCTGTAAGGCCGATTAAACTTTAGCACCAAAGAATTGGTTATCTAGCCTTTTCTGCAACTCATCTTTAAGATTTTTCATCACAGTGTGCAACTCGGGAGCAGAGAGAGTGTTACTTTCAAGTTTTGCTATAGACTTGTGGAATACCTGCAGGATGTAGTGCATGAAATGTATGTAGCACTCTGCCTCCGAGATATCCCCACTGATGACATCCTCATCAGCCTCCACAAATTTCCAGATAAGCGGGTGACAGTCCTCAGGCCCTTGACTAATAAAATAACTTTTAATAGCAGGCCAGCATTCTACCAGCCTCACCACAGCTGGGAACAAAGACAGCCACCTTGTTACAACATGTTGCATGATTTCCTTAAAGTCCTGGTCTAGGAAAGAATAAAAGTCTTCCAACAGTGCCATTTTTTTTTGCAGATGTTGAAAACTCACTATATAGGTTCATAGGTTCATAGGTTCATACTAGGCTATCTGCCCTAGGGCATTTATAAGCCTAGCCAGAGTGTGGGTGGCTTTCACCACCCCTTAAGATGAGAATACTATACCCATTAGTTTGCTGTGCCTCTGTCCAGCAGTGATACAGAGATGATTCCCGGGGTAAACCTACGATCTCCCATCCACTCGTCAAGATTTCTCTTGAACAGAGTCAGTGAGGGGCTCTGCCTCACATGGACTGGGATTCTGTTCCATAGTGTAGGGAGTCTCTGGGTGATGAATCTGTCCCTCCAGCACGTCCTATTTATATCCGTGTTGAGGTTTAAGTCTCTTGCTCTCGTGGCTCTGGTGGATTTGGATTTTTTTGAGGTGGAGCATGTCCATTAATTCCAGGTTGGACATGGCCTTGTATGTCAGGCACAGATCACCTCTGAGCAGACGGTATGCGACTGAATAGAGCTGGAGTTTCTTCAGTCGGGCATCGTATGACATATGTTTGAGCCCTTTATCCTTTTGGTGAGAAACTTTTGGGGTCTTTCCAACTGCTGCAGGTGTCGGGTAAGGTACATTCAATGGGGCGTTGTACTAAATCATTGGTCTGATAAGTGAAGAGTACAGGGGTACAATGACCTCTCCTGATCTGGATGTGAATCCCTTCATGATCAGGTGGGCAATGTAGAAGGTCTTCCTAACCACTTTGGCAATGTGAGTGTCAAAAGAGAGGTTACTGTCAACTTGGGTCCCCAGGTCCCTGATAACTTCTTCCGTGTTTAATGGATTACCACCTATGTGGTAATTAGGGGTTACCTTGTTTTTCCCAAAGGGTATGACTATACATTTTTGGCATTTAGCTTAAGGCCATGGCTCTGGCACCAGTTATCCATTTCTATGAGACCTCTCTGGAGGATGTCTGTGTCTGATGGAGTGTCAATTATGGTGCCCAGTTTGCAGTCATCTGCAAATTTTGTCAGCCACAATCTCCCTATGTTTGCCTGCACTTCAGAAAAATAAATGCTGAACAAGAGGGGTCCCAGGACTGAGCCCTGTGGGACACCGCTCGTGACCGGCTTAGAGTCTGACATGGCACCAGCAACTCTAACCCTGTGTGTTCTGTCCTTGAGCCAGTTTGCAACCCATCTTGTGACATATGGGTTTACATCTAAGCTGGTGAGCTTTTCTATGATGCCCGAGTGGGGTATTGTGTTGAACGCTTTTGCTAGGTCAAGGTAGGCTGTGTGAACTGCCTTACCCTCATCAATGGCCTTAGTGACTGTTTTGAAAAAGTCGACCAAGTTCAAGAGGCAGGATCTGCCCTTGACAAAGCCAAATTGGGTAGGATCCAGTGTCTGTAGGTCCCCAATGTCTTTATTTATGAGTTCCATTATGATCCTCTCCATAGCTTTGCAGACAAGGCTCGTCAAGCTTATGGGGCGGTAATTTCCAGGGTCCGTAGAAGCACCGCCTTTGTGGAGTGGGACCACAGTTGCGTACGCCATTCTTTGGGTATACTTTCAAAACCAGAGTCTCCACATCAAACTTTGCAAGGGACTTGATTGCATGCTTCACACTGTTATGTATAACATGGCATAAACAGTTTGCTGCAATAATGTGAGGCACCACAGATTTCAGATTTTTAAAAACAGATCTGTGTTTTCCATAATTAACAGAGGCATTGTCTGCAGCATAGCTAGCAATGTTTTGTACTTTGAGTCCTTTCTGCACAAGGATGTCCTTTATTCTTATAAAGATACATTCAGCAGTTTCGTTCTGATTTTCGTAGAAATCAAGGAGTTTCTGTCGTGTGCCATGGGTGTGATTGAAGTACTGAATAACCAAAGGGAACATTTTTCTGTTCCCTTTATCGGATGCATTTGATCCCACTGAGAAATAGGAATTGCCAAGTTCCTGCAGAAGGAGCTCCTCTGAATGAGGTGCAAGTACATTCATGACAATACTCTCAGATTTTGTCTTCCCACAGCCGAATTTCAAAGCCAAAGTAGAATCAGGGAAAACTGTCGGTGCCAGCTTACCTCCACAGTCCATGGACACAGATGAGTGACAGTGTTTCACTCCATGATAGACTGCTGTCACTTCAGCTGCAGTCACTTTGGAAGCTACACTGGTTACACTACGCGGCTGAATAAACTTTGTCATTACAAGTTTCTGCCTCTGGAGCTGAAGGCTTTGCTGATGTCTGTCTGACTTCTGATGGCTTTTCAATACCTTTTCCCCATCCCATTTTACAGTGAAAGTTGTTCCACAGGATGCGCACTTTGCTATGGCATCTGCATTTGGAACAGGTTGGACCCATGAGTAGCTTTGCTCCCACACCTTATTATAACTACAGAAAAACTTCTTAGGAGACACATTTTCAGCCTCTTGATGATCCATTGACCTTTTCCCAAACATGATTCGTGCAGGATCCTTGCTCAACACTACAATAAACCAAAACAGCTACTAATACAAAATCAAAACACTTGTGACCAACACCAGTGCCTGGTGGGGCCTGTGTCAGTCAGTAGCCAGAGTTGATCACATTCGCATGTGAATCTCCAGTCTTTCACACCCTGGTAATACCAAGTTGGTATAAGGGAAAAAAATGTGAAAAAGAGAGTCCACATGAAAAATTAACAGTGAAGGTCAAGCAATGAAAGGCAGAAGCAACTCCTGTCTGAGGGACATTCTGCAGCTGTTACACTTGAACCTGGTGTGACAGCAGAATATGCACAGAAAGCATTTAACTGTGTGTAAAACACATGGGTCAGACACTACAGCAACGCACCAAGTTAAGACCCTCTACTGTTATGTAGAACCCAATGCAAAAGTTATCCAGCTGAGTCTGAACACAGCAAGAAAGTTCAGGCATACTGTGGACTGACAAGATAAAGACAAAATACATGGTAGCTCAGCAATCATACCCTCTGGCTACAACCGTAATAACTTGCATAAAGACAAACCGGACAGTGTGGGCCGACACGATGATAAACATGAAATATGTAGCTCAGCAATCATAATGCCCTCTGGGTGCAACAGTAATAACTTGCATAATGACAAACTAGACAGTATGGGCCGACACGATAGACGAATTATATAGCTCAGCAATCATAATACCCTCTGGCTGCAACAGTAATAACTTGCTTACAGACTGCTCAAAAATCAGATTTTAAAATACTGCAATCCTAGAACAACAGGCCATGCATTTTCTTAGATATAAGCCTAACAAAAATATTTAGTGACTTAAACCCTCCATTATTTGGTAGAAATCCACGCAGTATGAGAACAATGAGGCAAATTGGTCCATTTTGTTCTAAACATCACAATACCTTTCAACCTAGGCAAGAAACCTACACTAGGCTGTGCTAGAGACACAAGCATTAGATTTCCTTAAAGATATAAAGTTTAATATCCACAAAAGCTTTTAAGCCATACCTTAGGACAAGAAACTGGAATGTAAAAGAGACAGTTAAAATGCCACTCCCAGGATTTGTCACTATGGATCAGACTATTTTTAAAGACAAACATTGGTGCTACATTCAAACATAGGGGCTAGAATAAAACATTTCCATCATTTACAGCTTAGAATTGTGCAACTGTAATTGCCAATATTCCCAGATGCAACACCCCACATTAAGTGCAATTTCTCTTAACAGCACAGACACCAGTCAACTCGGGGTTGGTTTCTCCCCCTTTTTCCACTCCAGATCCCCAACACCACCTCCCACTGGCACAGTTATAGAGTTGAGCATAGTGGCCAAGTGAAGACCTCCAGCACCCTATTTGTCCAGCCAGTGCTTTGGGCCCCCGCTCAAGCAGTTGAGACACACTGAGGTCTGATTTACACACACACATGGGATAGGCTGGCACAGGTTTACTAACTATGCACCCTTTTTCACAGACAATAGGGTAATCATTGCCACCGACTTCCTTATCAGCTACTTTAAGGCCCTAACAAAGTGTGTCCAGTCTTACTGTGCAATAGTAATATTAAGACAACACTGGTAGTTTGACCAATGGCAAGGTAGAGTGGCCCACAGTGTCTCTACATAAATATGCAAGGAGTCTCAAAAACTTAAATATCTACACCACAATGAAACATTTAAACATATTTAATAAAAGAAAATATTATATATATATATATATATTCACTGTAACAAGTCCAAAACCACATGAAATATTTCAAACATTGACAGTCTCAAAGAAAAACAGCTACATTAAGCCTTGCTATATACCCAAGACAGTACACCCTAGACAGAAAAACAAAGATCGGTAAACATCATGGTGATAATAGACTAGAAATGACAGTTCTACAGTCGAAGCATCTTACACAAATCATGTAATCATTATATATTCACTGTAACATCAAAGTGCCAAACCACATGAAAGATTTAAAATAACATTGCAGTAAAAACAGCCAAACTAAGCCTTGGTATAGTCGGTATACCCTAGAAAACGCAGATCAAGGTAAACATAACAGTGATGACAAACTAGAGAAATGATACAGTCATAGCAAGAATCTTATACAAATCACATAGTATACATTCACTGTAATATCAAAGTGCACTCACATGAAAAAAAACAAAAATTATTAAAATAACTGCAATAAAACCAGCCAAACCAACCCTTACTATATATCTCAGCCTGCAGACAGTATCCTAGAAACTACAGATAAAGATAGATGTGGTGATTGCAAACTAGAAATTATATAGATCACATGTTCTAGTTAATAATCACCACAACATGTTGAACATCTAGATACAGTTATAAAACAAGCATCTAGGGAAGTAAATAGTGTGGGAAGAAATAGCCAGGGAATTGTTATAGCTAGGCTTGTATAGGCCCTAGGGCTGATAGCCTAGTACCAACCTATGAACCTATGAACCTATCTTATACAAATCATTTGTTGTCACTATCAATGAATGACATAGTGCCAGAACAGCTAGTGGATTAATATAAGTTTAATATTTACAAAATTCACTAGTAGCTATGCTGGAAGTATCTCATTCCCCTTGCCACACTAAGCTTTGAAAATCTACATCTTTCCATATTGAATTCCACTTACCTCCAAAAAAGCAGCAGCAGGGCTCCTTAGAAAATCTCTCTGCCAGAACAGGGCAGGCAGCTAACACAGACCATGCAAAGGCAGAGCAAGCAAGCAGCAGGCAGGGGAGAAATGGGCTCCTAAACACCACCTTATGCAGCAGCAGCAAAGCAGTAAAAGTACTGTACACAACACCACCCGGTCCACATCACTGCTCCCTTCCAGCAAGCAAGCAGCAGGGCTCCCGAGTCCCGAATCCTTCCTTCTCCCGATTCCAGGCTCCAGCAGCAACCAAAGAGAGCAGACAAGGGCACAAGCCACAACTTCCCCAACTAGAAGAAGACCACCAGGCAATCCACCGAATGATCCGAAGTCCCGAACAGCCATACAATCCAAGGCAGCAACAGCAACCAGCAAAGAAATCTCAGACCTTCCTTCTTCACCTTTTTAAAAAAGGTAACACATAGCTCAAAGCCCCGCTTTTTATTCCTTAATTTTCGTGGGCTTTGCGGGCATCTACTAGCAAATTTAAGTGTTGATTGGATACTTGCTGCATGAGCTTCTTGATGCAGCAAGCAGCCAATCAACCGAGACGGCAATGTGTTTTTTCATCAGGGTACAGACACGCTGATGAAGTTCTTTTCAATTCCAGAGTCTCAGAGTGAGAACCAGAGAACTGGAGTGCCCTACTGATTTCCGGACACTCCGGGAAAAAAATGGAGGGGTGGCATTGCTACCTGTATTACAGAGCAGAGTGTATAGAGTCAAAACAGTTTAGTTATTGCAGATGAATGGTGAAACCAGGCAATTACATGGTTGTATACAAAAACTTCTACATTTGAAGCTAACGAAATTCATTTTTTTGATTATGAGGCTTTCTGCAACAACTATGGGTTAATAAAGATGCTGGAAAATAGGAAAAATTGGACAGGGCATCTGAGAGATTCTATTATTGTTATCAAGTGATGTGAGATCCTTGACATCCACCTAAGCTAACACAACCTTTGGTAGGTGGGACCTCAATTTAACATCCCTCTAAAGGGTGGCACACTAAGGAGTTGTGCTGTACTGCAGTGCCAGTAATGGGAAATTATTCCAAGTACCTTGGGTTCTGGAGACCAAACAGAAGGGATTTAAAGTAAAAGTATCAGTACCTTCCAGGCACGTCTGCCAAAGAATGTATAGTATTTTTCCCAAGCAAAGAAGCAAGGCTGCTTGGATGAGGTCGTGAATACAAGGGACTGGCATGACACTACTTCATGTAGCATATCTAGGCAGTTACAAAAGTACACAGTGCAGATTTTTGTCTTCTAGGAGATCTCAGAATACAGCCACTGCTATTTCACTCTGGTATGATTGACTTAAGCTGGGTAGAGCAGAGTGTCAGAAAGCTACACAATATGTAATTCACTTTATTAGATACCACAGATGGCTTAAAGGTTTCTCTGTGACCGACACCCCAGAAATGGGCTACAGAGGATTACTCAAAGGCTGTTGATTACCATGTGAAAGTGTGGGGTATCCTTGTCATCGTGCCAAAACCAGGACAAGTGGCTTATACATGGATATATAGTGGTATGGATGGCTATTGCACATGCCCTTATAAGAAAAATCAGTGTTAGACATAAGGTGCCATACTAGCTGAGGAAGCACACAGTATGATTTGTAGCGCAGACTGACAATGAAAAGGAAGCAGTGCACAACGCAGTATGAGCAGAAACAGTGTGCATATTACAGCGTAGCTGCACTGTCTCAAGTACAGTTATTAAAGCACTGTGACATTGTAGAATCTTAGTAATACAGCCAAAAGGCAGATGGTACCCTTGTGATTAACATTCCTGCTATAACAGACTGAGGATTCTATAATACATGGTCTCATAACAAGTGATGTAGTGAAAAGAGAATTTTGATCCAGACAGAATGACAGCTAGTGTTGTACGAATAGTGATAATGCAGTACAGACTATTACTATATTAAGGAGCAGGTTAAAAAATGTGTGCTGTGCATTTTCAGTAATGCAGTAAAATAGGGTTATCACATGTTCTACATATGCAGGAAAGTCCCTCTCTGGGCAGTTGTTTCCTCTTAAACATCAACATGGCAAACATCCAGAGATTTTTAGGACAAAAATATGAAGTTTCTTTCAACAGTTGCATAAAATCATTATTTTGTATTTGAAGCACCATAACATTTTAAGAAACAGCATAAACAAATCACATATATATATATATATATATATATATATATATATATATATATATATATATACACATATGTATATGTATAAGAATGGTGGAGCTTTTCTCCCACCTCAGGACCTTTACTGAAAATGGGTTAGTTTATACCCAGTCAGAGTTTAACAGTAAAGAAAATGGAAATAACTAAATAATAACTGCATTCTACAAATATTAACTTTTATTGTGCCAATAAACTACAGTACAATCCTTCAGACTAGCTGAAGTGTGGTATGTCCTGCAAAACGTACATTTGTATAAAGTAGTCCCACTTTGCCCACTTGGAAACATGGTAACCCTACGCTGACACCATGTACAACTGTGCTTGTGCATCATATGAAGTCAGGTGACAGCACACATATAAGAAATGATGTGTCTTGTGCTGGTTTGCCTTTTGGACAAGGCAAGAGCGTCTCTGAATATTTGTGTGTATATATTTATTTGCATGTGTTATATATGTGTGTGCAGATATATATACATATATATATATATATATATATATATATATATATATATATATATATATATAAATATATATATTTGTGAGTGTGTATGTATGTGTATACACACACACACACACACACACATATATATATATATATATATATATATATATATATATATATATATAAAATTTGTGTGGATAGGTGTTTGTGTATATGCATGTATTTGCATACATGTTTTTTACGTGTGTGTGTGTGTGTGTGTGTGCGTGTATGTGTATCTAAGGGTTTGTGTGTGTATATGCATGTGTTTATGTGAGTATATATAGATAAATATGCACACATATAATCTATATATATATATATATATATATATATATATATATATATGTATATAGATATATAGCTAGATAGATATAGATCTATATAAATAGATATAGATATATAATTTATTTATTTAATGTTTGTTTACCAGGATAGTTCTGCTGGACCACTAGTGTCTGTTTTCAGCAGAGTCCTGGGGATAACAGCTCCATGCAGTAAGAAACTAAACGAGTTGTACATGGGATCAGTAGTAGGTTACAGAATAACATGAAAGAGACAGTTAAGAAAGATGCTGCAGAATAGCTACTAAGTATAAAAGATACAAAGTTGGAGTACAATTTGAGCATGACAGTTTCATGGAATAGCATAAGTACAATATACATGCAAGGTATTTTCATAGTAGAACATATTTACAATATATACAATTATACACAAGGCAACTGTACAGCAATATAAGTTTGCTGCAGATGCATAGAGAGGTAGGCTCCTGTGTTGGGGTTAGGCTTTAGGGGGTGCATTGCAGTTGCATAAAGACTTGGAAAAGAGGTATGATTTAAGGAGGTTTTTGAAACTTTAGTAACAGTTCTGTAGTCTATGTAGTTGTGTGTCTCTGTGTGTGTGTGTGTGTGTGTGTGTGTGTGTGTGTGTGTGTGTGTGTGTGTGTGTGTGTGTGTGTGTGTGTGTTTCTAAGTATGCATGTATGTATATGTTTGTGTGTGTATGTGTATATGCATTTCAGTATCTGTTTTTGTGTGCATTTGTAGGGGGTGTGGTAGATTAATACTTTTATTATTAAGAGCTTCTATCCATAAGTGACATAGAGGTCAGACTGCTTACAGTTTCTGTTCAGATTGTCAGGGCTTTGTTTGAACATGGTTCTGGACCCTATTCCATAGTGTGGGGATCCTTTGGGACACATATCTGTCTATCCAGTATGTTCTGTTTATGTCACAAGTGAAGTTCAGATCCCTGGATATAGTGTTTCTGGTACTGTTTGTTTTGCACTTGTGCAACAGATCTATCAGTGCTGGGTAAAACACTGGGCTTGTCTGGAATATGAACATGACACCTCTCACACCCAAAGTGAGAATCATACCTCTATTCAGACAAGCCATGCTTTGAACATGTGACCCAACTATGACTGTCATTCTACCGAGCAGCCAGACATTGACTTCATCAACCACTTTCGTCACCATTTCCATTTATTCTCAGTTTCTGACTTGTGCAGAATGATGTCATCCAGCAGCCACTGTCTGTCCCCTGGCAGGATGCACAGCCTGCATCTTCCTTCAGTTGCATACCAATTTGTACTAGGCTACACTGTGGGCATTTAAAGTTTCCACTCTTTAGGTATTAATATGTTTGCAGTAGTTTGCTGACATTGCTGATGACAGACTTTATTTCCTTCCTAATTTAGGTGACTCTGGAATGCAGAGCACTATCGACCAATTATTTGCATGCATGATTTTACTTAAATACTAAGTCACAGCTACAGTAGTCACACCATCTAATTCAGAATGGCTCATTTACTATAGAAGAATGCATTTTTTTTATCACTTGCCATGTGCTAGTGAGGGACAGTGACCATTAAGTCATCGGCATGGATCCTAGTAAAATATGATCATTTGCAATGTACTCTGAAGTAGTCACTCAGTGTTAACATTGCCCATATACAGGGCATTAAAATGTTGTTGTCATCTTTCATATCAGTCTTCACACACAGTTCACAATTTCTATGAATTATGTCATTACCTACATTTTACTATCATTGTATAATTAACAATTTTCATGAAATGTTAATACTATGTGGAAAGGAAAGGTCATAGTATTTGGGTTTTTAAAAGATTTACTATAAACGTGCTCTTATTATTCTTAGCTAAGTGAAACAAAAATTCTGTGGCAAAGACAATACCACAGGAGGTGTGAAGGCATGTAAAAACTTCCCCATTCATCTCAATGAAACAGTGAAAAGAGATGAAAATACCCCTATTCACATTAACGAGGTGGTGGAGACAGAGATTCATTCCTCAGGTCTGACAAATTCCCATTCTGTCAGTACTTCACAATGAAGGGACTGTAATTTCAATTTATGAAAAGTGGTACAGAAGCCATTAATAGTGGGGGATAGCTCTGTAGGAGGTGTGACATGCTTCGAACTTCCTGCAGAATTTTTGACTTGTTTCATAACACACAGAGTGAATAGATGGAGGAGAGTTTCTTGGAATCTTTTCTCTTTTAAAATTAGTCCTGTTGACCCATGCCTTGTTACATGGATATTGGCTACACTGCTAATTTTTTGAAGGAATTATTTTGAAATTGTCATCCCTGTAGAGGAAAACTACTGAGGTTACACCGTACGAACCATAACTGCACCAGACAGGTGCTGGGTACTACAGGTAGGTGCAACTTCTTATTTCTGAGAGATTGTAAGGCTGTGATAAGTCAGTGGTTTCAGTTCCTGTTCTGTGGGTGTATGGTGAGGAATAAATGGGTACAAATTATACATTTTCTGTACTTCTGCAGTATTTTTTTTTTTACTAAACAGTAATGATATCTAACAATTTATTTATTTATTTCAAAAGTGTCTTATTTTAACTTTGATGTGGGTGGTTACTTACTCTTGGATGGGATCATCCACCATTGTCAATTTATTTATATTTAAATTCTGTTTGTTTTAACTGAATACATCATGGTTGGTCAGCTTGTTTCTTGATGGTACGGATTTAGCCAACTATTTGCTTGTACACGTGTGTATACATTTATGATTTGTGTATTTTTAGACTAATCCAGTCTTTTTTGAGGTTAATGGTCCAGGAACATAAGTGTTTAACTATGACTTCCTGATAAGGATTTTTGCATATATGATCTACAGTTCTACACGTTCAGGTTCTGGTGAAATTGAAGTGTATTAACCCACCACCGAGTTCGCGCATGAATGGGTGTGCCCGCCGTGATTGACATGTGGGATAGTGTTGCCACCTTTTCAAATGGCCAAAGTGGGACATTTTCGGTACAAACATCAGATTTTACAGGCCACACATAGCCACGGTCAGTACAAAGGATATAACTTAACATTTTTGTCTAAATAAAAGCTTATTCTTGTAGCATTTTAGTTGCTTATTCTGTTTCTTATAACATTTAGGTATTTTAGATACAGAATAACTATTTTATGCAACTAATACATAAAATATAGGAAATAATTTTGTCCTACAATCTCAGGACATTCACCATTTTTAAAATTTTTTTGTCAGGACACAACTGCCCAAAGAGAGACTGTCCCTCGCAAAGTGGGACAGGTGGTAACCCTAATGTGGGAGGGCAGAGCAGTCCCCCTCCTCTACAATTATTATCGCAATCAAAATACTTCCAACCCTACAGGAAAATACAGGTACATTGGGGGCATTTAAGGGGTAGCAACTCTTGTGACAATTCTTGCAAACCAGGAAATACAGTTTCTTACTACCACCCTATATCACAATGGGATGGCATAATACTAACTAGCTGAAAGTGCCACCCATATTATTGTACTGGATTAATTCTAGAACAGTGGTGGCAAGTCCTTACCTGCAACATGGAAAACCTGGGTTTGAATCCCCTCAACACACACAGTTTTTTTCTTTCCAAACGTCTACTGTAGGACATACTTATTTTTATATTATTTTCCGTCATAGTCCAAGAGCCACAGACATAAATATTGCCATTCCACTAATAAAATATTCGGGTAGCAATGAAATGAAAAAGCCACTGACATGAACACTGCAGTTCCAATAACCAAACATTCAGGTAACAGTAGAATGAAAGAGACACTGGCAGAAACCCTAGTTCCACTATTAAAAGCATTTAGGCATCAGTAGAATGAAAGAGCCACTGACATGAGCGCCGCGGTTCCACTAATAAAAACATTGGTAAAAGTAGAATGAAAGAGCCATAGCTCTCAACATTCCATCACCAAAATGAGGAACACTCGCCTTCATAATGTGGAACAAATGGGCAAAATGTGGAACACATACTAATGGCTTACTAACAACTTCAACTAGAAAGGTCATAGGATGGTTAAAATATGCTGGTTTTACTTATAAAAAAGATCCTTTAATGAATTAATATGATTAATTTCAATTTATCATGGATTTCACTTAAAAAAATTCCTAAGACTGAATGTGTGACAGACTCTTTCAATGTGGAACTTTGCTACCCTGTCCTTTGTTATACCATCAAGTTCCCTGATGTTGTTGGCTTTTTTTTTTCATTAACTTATGTATTCACAGCTGCAGGCAGTATAGAGGCAGAAAACTCCTGTCATACTTCAAGAAAGTGCAGGAAAGGATGACTGATAGACAAATAAACAGAAAGTAAGACAGGAGATGAGCAGTTTGGATTAACATATGGAAGTAGCATGGTCAGTCCAATGATGGCAGTGAGACAGACAGTGGAGAAGCTAAAGGTGAGGAAAGAGTCCTAAAGAGCATTCCCAGACTTGCAGAAAGAGTATGACAAAGCTGATTTGGGTCCTGCAATGTACTAAAGTCCCAGAAACAGTGATATTTTACTTGACTGGCTCACCAGATGTGCAGTAGCAAGCACCGCCCAAACCCCACCTGCGTTGCTTGATGTCATGGTTACTGAATGAATATTCAGCCGTCTGTCAGGACACGAGCAATAACAGCCTTAAATCACTGCAATATCAATATTAACATCTGTTACTGAATGAATATAGGCAACAAGAGTATAATATCATCATTTATTGTAATACATTTGTATTTTTATTCCATATTGAGGCGTTTCATAAAGTGCTTCTGTTACATTGGGGGTTTTGTATGCATTTATTTTATGCATGCGTATAACTGGCATAAGTAGTTTGTATTGCAGAGTGAAATTATCGTGTTTACAGTGCTTGTGTTACATTTGGGGCTCTGTATGACTTTATTGTAAATTATCATGCTTGTGTTATATTTTGGCCATAACTGGTTTGTATTGTGGAGTTACTCGTGTTTGTGCTTACATGGACATTTGGGGCTTTGTATGAATTTATTATAAATTATCGTGCTTGTGTTACATTTCGGCCATAAGTGGTTTGCACTGGCATATCAATCATGCCTCATTCATATGCAGGTTCGGCCGTCAATCAGACGCACCACACCCACTCCTGCGCGAAACTCTGGGTGAGCCAGTCAAGTAAAATATCACCCCGGAAACACTGATAGAATTAATGCAGACTATGTACAAGGACTCTATGTCACAAGTACTAACAGTATTCTGCCTTGTAGAGGAGATCCCAATGGGGTTGGGTGTGTATCACGGCTCAGCTCTGAGCTCACTGTTGTTTAAACTGGTGATGAACTACATCAGCAAACTGGTTGGAGGGGATAGGTCAACAAAGCTGATGTATGCAGATGATGTGGCATTACAAGCAGACTGTGTACAAAAAGTTCAGCAAACAATTCGAGTATGAATACAAAACTGAAGTCACATAGACTGTAAAAGTTGTCATAGCAGCAAATGGAGAAATGAGAAGCAGCAGAAAATCGAGACTGAAGGGAAGATAGTAGAACAGGATAACAGCTGCAAGTACCTGGGAGGGGTGGATGAGGAGAAGACAAATCTGACTGGGGAGATGATAGAATCAGAGGTGGCTACACCCAAAAGGCAGAGGGTGTGACAGAATAATGTACAAGAAACTGAAAAGTAAGGTGTCCATACCCACATTATGGCCAACACTTTATGGTACAGAAACCTGGGTAGTGAAGACTGTACAGCTGAGGAAGGTGGAAGTGATGGAGATGAAGTGACTCAGATGATGACTGGAAGCACACTGTGGGACACATGAATAAAATTACAGCATTATCGCAGAAGTCAAATTATCTTCAATTACAAAGAAGGTCAAAACAGACAGATTGCAGTGTTTCAGACACATGTTCAGGAAAACAGAAGTCAATTTGGTGTTGAGGTATTGTGAGAAACAGGGAAGAGGAAATGAGGACATCCTGCAAAGAGGGATGGATTATGTGAGAGACGACCAGTAACACTCAGGCATGACTCTCAAAGAAGGTAGGACACTGGCATTGAATCAAAAGAGGTTGAGATAGTTCACATGACACTCTGACCCAGTGTATAAAAATGAGAGAAGTGGGAGTTATGACGTGCATTATTATTGTGGTGAAGACATTTGGAATGTAGGGAGGTACTTTGTCTGAGATAACAGAACAGGTTATGGAGATGGCTGTTTTTGGTCATACTACATTCCAGAGATCACTGCCCTTCCTTGGCTCCCCCTGACAGTTATTTACTTTGTCAGCTTCCAGCAAATGTGTTATCTACTACCTTAAGACCCCACCTTTGGTAAGCTAAACAACAGTATTGTAGCCCCATGAGATTTGCACACAATGAGCTGAATTTCAAGCTATATCACTTTGACTCATTTAGTGTGTGTGTGTGTGTGTGTGTGTGTGTGTGTGTGTGTGTGTGTGTGTGTGTATACGCGCACACCTATGGGTATACATACCCAATATGTGTATTGATTTGTATGTTCATAGGAGGTTACTGGGCTAATAGCCCTTGAGATTCTTCCCCTTTTTACAGTTCTCCATTATGACTTTATTTAACAGCAAATGATCCTTTGTTCCATATGACTTTCTTTTATTACCCTTTTGTTCTATCATCATGATTGAGCTTTCTTCTAAATGACTATAAACTCTTGTTGGCATCAATTCCAGTGTGTAATTTATATGTCATCAGAAGGCAAGCTATTGGTCTACAGTTTTAAGGATAGCTTGAAGTCGGAGTATTGATTTTTCTGTTGTTAACCAGTCTGGTGCCTGTTCAGGGTTCTCATTGCATAGTTCTTACTCATGGCTAAACCGTCATGTAAAGAGTTTACTACTTTTAACCAGAAGTTAGGTACTGCATCTGGGCCTGCGTTTTCCAATTAGATGCTTTTCTTAACTTTGTTTCAATCTCTCTGGCTGTCACTTCAGCCCATTTCATAACCTGTACATTTGGACTTCTTATTCTTTCTTTTACTTCTTCTATCCATTAACATCTTTGTTGTATACCACAGGATCTGCATAGATATTATTTCAAAATGTATCTATGTATCTATTTCTGCTTTTATTGGTGATGTTTCAATTCCTTTAACTTTTTCCCAACTCTCTATAAAACTTTTTTGGGCCATCATTAAATTGCTTATTTTGTACTTTTCCTTTATATTTATCTGCATATCTCCTTAGTTTTTCTGCCTATGCTGATATTTTTAGTTTATTGTTTGCATTAGTGCACGATAAATCCTTATTTGTTCTGATACTGCACATTGCTTTTATCATGTTTATCTTTCTGAGTATTTTTGTTGATCTATTCCCTCTTCTGTACTCTTCTAACAGTCACACTTCCTGTCTTAATTGCTTTACAGTTTTATCTATTTGATAATTCCATGATTACATTTGATTTCTACCCTTCCTTTCCATTACTGCCCTGTGTTTTTGTGGTAAGACACTGCTATTAACTTAGCTGCATATTAATATATCCTATTTGCTTCTATTATATTGCATGACAAAGACATGCCTTACACAGACAGACTGAAGCCTATGTCACTGTAGTTAACAGCATATAGGCTGGTTAGGGGAAACGTGTGCTGCTCTGAGCTACAACAGAATGGCATTAAATATACTAATCCCAAGGATACTGCCAATATCCTGGCAGATCAATTCAGTGCAAACTTCACCCTCTCTCACCCCCTAAAGGGCCCATCTCAATACCGAAAGATTGCCAAATTCCATTAATAATGGCCACACAGGTAAAAAACGCACTCTCCAAAGCTAAGAATACAGCATCTATAAGACCAGACAACATCCCAGGCTGTGTACTACATGAACTACAAAATGAACTGGCACCTAAGTGTCATGTTTAATCATAGCCTCACCTCAGGCTTCATGCCCACTGACTGGCGCACAGCTACAGTTATCCCACTCCACAAGGGGGGATCCACCTTGGATCCCAGGAACTACCGCCCCATCAGTCTGACGAGCCTGATCTGCAAGGCCATGGAACATATTATCATGGAACTTATAAACAAAGAAATTGGCAACCTTCAAACACTGGACCCCATGCAGTTTGGGTTCAGGAAGGGTCGATCTTGTCTCCTGAACCTGACTGACTTCTTCGAATCAGTCTCCAGAGCCATGGACAATAGTAAGGTGGTCCACACAGCCTATATGGACCTCGCCAAGGCCTTCGACATCATCCCTCACTCTGGAATCATAGATAAACTTAATAAGCTGGGCATTAATCCCTACGTCACTTGAAGGGTTGCCAACTGGCTTACTGACAGAACCCACACTGTAAAAGTAGCCGACTCCAAATCCAGCTCCAGACAAGTGGAGCACCTCAGGGTTCAGTCCTGGGACCACTCTTGTTTGGCATCTACTTCTCTGAAGTACAGGCCAACACTAAGGGACTCTGGCTCACAAAGTTCGCAGATGACTGCAAACTGGGAGCCATTATTGAATCCCCAAATGATGTGGATATTCTATAAAAGGGCCTTACAGAAACAGATGCTTGGTGCCAGAGCCATGGGCACAAGCTCAATGCCAAGAAATGTATAGTTATCCCCTTTGGGAAAAAACATGTACCCGTGAATTACCACATAGGTGGCAGTTCACTAAACGCCGAAAGTGTGATAAGAGACTTAGGGACACAGGTGGACAGTGGTCTCACCTTTGATAACCACATCACCACAACAGTCAGGAAATCCTTCTATGTGGCACACCTAATCACCAAGGGCTTTTCATCCAGGAACTGCGTAATACTATAGTACAAGTAACTAGATAGGTAGGGGTTCTGATCTCAGCACTGGCAACTGTGTGTGTGTGTGTGTGTGTGTGTGTGTGTGTGTGTGTGTGTGTGTGTGTGTGTGTGTGTGTGTGTGAATGACTGTGTGTGAAAAGCATATCTCTTGTGTGGGTGTGTTGATTATATCATTTTGAGGCCTGCTGAACCCACTATGGTACCCAGTGCCCTACTTTAGTAGGCCATCTGATGACACTCACCTTAGAAGATCCTTCGGATGTTCTGTAGCCCAATAAGCTCTGTGGCATGTGTAGTAAAACTGTGTAACACTGTAGTACAAGTAACTAGATGGGTAGGGGCTGTAATATATGCACTGGCAATTGAGTGTGTGTGCATGCAAATGATTGTGTGTGAGAAGCATAGCTGCTGTGTGGATGTGTTGATTATATCATTTTGAGGTCTGTTGAACCCACTATGGTACCCATTGTGCTACTTTAGAAGGCTGTCTGATGACACTCACCTTAGAAGCCCCTTCTGACCCTCTATAGCCCGTACGTTCTTGGCGCATGTAGTAACTGCGTAATAGTCTAGTACAAGTAACTAGGGTTTCTAAGCTCAGGATTGGTTTCTTTGAGTGTGGGTGTGTGTGTTTCTGTGTGTGACAACCATATTGTCTATGTGTGTGTTGGTTATACCATTTTGAGGTCTGATCTACTCAGTATTTTATGACCACCACTGCTACATGAATGTCAAATGTGAGTTTATCTTCCTGAGTACCCAGGTCTCTCAACACAGGTTGTGTACTTAGTGGGTTGGCATTCATGTGATATTCAATAGGCGTTGTGCCTTTGCCAAATGGCATGAGGATACCTTGTAAGGCATGTAGTTTGACGCCATGCATGTGACACCAGTCGTCAGTATATAGGGGGTAGGAGATGTAGACTGAAACAAGAAGAAAGAGTTTAGTTTCTATGAATGAGAAAGGTGAAGATGTAGGTAAGAGTGGATTAAGGTGCAAGAAAGTATTTTGTGAAAGAAGGGTGTGTGCATATACAGTAATATGGCAGGTATAGGTCTAAAGAGAAATATGTAAATAGCAGATGTCTTAAAAGGGGAAAAAGGAAGTGAAAAGAAGAATTGTGGGATATTGAAGTTGCTTGATGCTATGAGAAATTACTTCTTAGTGACCATTAGTAAGTGAAATACAGGAAGAATTTAGCAATGATGGGAACATGTTCATAGCCAGTTATTGCTTAGATGCTATTTAAGTTGATTTTTTGAAATGTGATGTTTTTTCTGCAGCTATGATAGGATGAGGAATAGAGTTAAAGACTTTGAAGATGTAGTTGGAGTAGAGAGAGTCACTGTTGTTATTGGATTTGGTAACTAGCAAGAAAGCTTTGTTTGGTGATTATAGGTCTCTGCTATTGGAAAAAAGTTGCAGTACATTTTGGATTGCAAGGCATTTTTCTGGAAGGTGTATAAGTTTGTGGGCAGTGATTAATTTGGAATATGTTAAGTAATGGGGTAATTCTAGCCAGTTAATGTACTGTAGTGCAATGTAGTGATGGGATCTGTGTGGCATATTTGTTGCAAATCTGTGTGTTTTATTGTAGTATTTGTCTAGTTTTGATATTTCTTTTGTAAGTTAGTAAAAAATGGGGAAATGTTTAACATGGGAGAGAGCAGCAGAATACTGGCTATTGATTGTCTGGTAGAGTTGGTAAGATACAGTTTGATTCCATATAGGGATCCTAATTTCATATGTATCTTTTTGATAACCTGAGATAAAGTTGGTCAGACTTCATTTGTTCATCAATTAGCATACCAATCAGTTTTGCTTCAGGTACTGTTGCTGTTCTGTTAATATAGGATGAGGAGATATGAAAGGAGGATGTTAGATCTTTTTGGTGTAAGAAGTATTGGTTTAGTTTTGTTAGGATTAAGTAGCAGGTGTGAGTTTATTTGCCAGGATTCATCATCATAGAAAGCAAGCTGTGTTATTTCTTGGAAGATTTGGTAGGGTTTGTGTTGAGCAGATGAGTGCAGAATCATCTATGTATTGCACAACTGAGGCAAGGTGTTATTGCAGTTTGTTAGTAAAAATACTGAATAGGACTGGTCCCAAAATCAAGCCATGAGGGACCCTCACAATGGTAAGAGAAGAGAAAAATTCTGTTGTCATTTAACTGTTTGCTGCCAACCAGTTAGATATCTATGGAATCAAGATAGTGACGAAAGACTTAGTTTGATGGAGGATGGTTCAGTAAGGAGTTTTTGAAGACCGACAATACTGAATGCTGTAGATAGGTTTAAGACTATGGAGGACATTAGTTTGCCTTTTTTTTTTGCTTTGGTTGATAGTACTGGTAAAAGTAAGCAGCCTGGAGGTTGTAGTGTATGACACAAACCTTCCAATTTTAGATGACTCTGGAATGCAGACCAGTACTGACCAACTAATTAGTATGCATGCTTTCACTCAAGCTACTAGCTGACAGCTACATTAGTCATAGAATTTAATTCAGAATGTCAGTAAGTAAAGAAAAATGGTTTAACTCTTATTTCTCCCCTATAATAGCCCCCTGTTTAAGTGGAATTTGGATGATTGGATGGGTAACTGGTAATTTACCATGGTGGTTCTACCTGTGTCCCTTTTGGACAGGGCCAGTTGGTGCTGATTTTAGTATTTGCTTGAACCTGACACACTTGGGAAGATGGGTTGAACTTGGCTAGTCTTGTAAGGGCCCTGGAACTGTTAGCCTAGTAACCTCCTATGAACATATGATCCTATTATTTGCCATCTGCAACTAAAGGACAATGACATGCAATCACCTGTATAGATCCTACTGAAATGTGCTCATTTGCAAATCATTACTGTTGCTGGCAATCAGTCTATGCAACGATATACAGAACCACTTCAAAATGTTGTTGCCAGTTTAAATCTCAGTCTTCACATAGAATTCTCATTTTCAGTAAACTATATCATTATCTACATTTTAAGTAACATTTTATAATTGATATAAGGATAATGGCACAGTTTTCTAGAAGTGTTGTTCTTTATTTTTAATGTTAGTGATATATGAATTTAGTGATTTCCCATAAACTGGGCCTCAGCAGTTGTGGAGTTCATTAATAACTTGAATATTCAATACAGGAGCAGCCTTAGGTCAACTGGTGCCCTAGGCAAAAGGGCTCCACAGCGCAACCCACCACACCACCTGGTGCCCCCATCCTGGTCTACCTACACCAAATAAATACTGGAAAAGTGCCCCTAATAGAGCAGCGCCCTAGGCAGCTGCCTAGTTGGCTGGCCTATGCCTAAGGCCGGCCATGATTCAATAGAAACAAAACTTTTCAAAGGCTGACAATTCTATGTGTGAAAAGAAGTGAAAACTTCTCCATTCATTTTGGTAAGTCAGTTAAAAGAGGTGAAAATATTCCCATTCACATTAATGAGGCACTGTAGACAGAAGTTCATTCTTCTTGTGTGATAGAATCCCATTCTGTTATTCCTTCACACTGAAAGGAATGTAATTTCATTTTATGAAACGTGGTGAAGATCCCATTACAGTTGGGGTATGGCTTTGTAGAAGAAGGGGCATGTTTTGAAGTTCCTGCACTATTTTTGGCTCGAATGAGAAGTCACGGTCATGGTGAAAAGCTGGAGGAGAGTTTAGTCAAATATTTTTTACTACTCTGTTGTGAAAGTGAAAAAGTCTTGTTGAGCCATGCTTTAGATGGGTATTGGATGCACGGTTAAATTTTTTGAAGGAATTACTTGGAAAGTGTCATGTTTGCAGAAGAATACTGCCAGAAGATTCTATCTCAATCATACATTATCTGTTAGCTGCTGGGTACTAAAGGTAAGTGCAACTTTTTATTTGACTACCTTTCTATTTAACTGTTTTTTGGCCATACAGTTATTTACTCTTGCATGTAATCTTCACCTTTCTTGGATTATTTTTCAGTTCTGCTTGTTTAAACTGAATGCATGATAGGGGTTCAGTGTGTTGACTGATAGATGGGGATTAGCTGAGCATTTACTTGTTTGTGTGTGTGTGTGTGTGTGTGTGTGTGTGTGTGTGTGTGTGTGTGTGTGTGTGTGTGTGTGTGTGTGTCTGTGTGTTTTGTGAAATTTCACACTAGTCATGTGTTGTTCAAGGTTAATGGTCCAGGAATGAGAGTGGTTAGCTATGGCTTTCAGATGAAGATCTCTGCATACATGTTCTACAATGACTCATGCTCAGGTTACTGGTGACAATCTCAAATTACTACTAAACATCAGCCACAATTTACCTAGTTAAGTAGAATTGTTGCCAAGGCCTACAATGAGAATACTTAGGTCTCAAAGTTTATATGATACAAAGCAACCTGGAGTCACAGCCAGTTAGCCTAAGCAGAGGAAGAATACGTTGCTGATTAATTTCTTGTGTTTGTGTGAGTTGTATATACAAGTTGACCATTATGCTACTATTCTTTAGTGTAGATATAAATATATGCTGAGTATGTATGGTGAAGCACGGGGGAGGGTATACTTTTACAAACCTGTTCTTTGCATATTATTTCACATCCACTTCCCTGGTGTTTTTTTTTCTGTACACATTCACAGCAGCTGGCAGTATAGAGGTATCAAACTTCTGTCTCACCGCATGAAAGTGCTGGGACATGGGCAGTTTAGGATTTAGATTAGGATACAGTATAGCTGACCCAGTGTTTTCAGTGAGACAGATAGAGGAGAAGAAGCTAGAGCCAGGAACGACTCCATCTGGGCATTCTTACACTTTGATAAAGTGTATAACAGGGCTTCAAGAAAATATATTTTTGTCAGTCCTGTGATGGTTCAAAGTCCTACAAACATTGGTAGAAGTAGTGCAGGCTATGTGCAAGGATCCACTGACAAACATATGAACAGTGTTCAGACTCACAGGCGGTTCCCAATGTGACTGGGTGTGCATCAGGGTTCAGCTTTGGGCCCATTACTGTTTATACTGGTGATGAACTACATTAGCAAACAAGTTGGAGGGAAGAGATCAGCAAAGCTGCTGTATGCACACAATATGGCATTACAAGCAGAATCAACATAAACTTCAGCAAATTATTGGGGCATGAATGCAGAACTAAGGTCACACAGGATGACAATGAGTACAAACAAGACAGTATCATAAACAAAACTGGGGGAATCAGAAGAAGTTGAAAACTGTGATAGAAGGGGAAATAGTGGACAAGGTTAACACTTTTAACTATCTAGGAGGGGTGGTTAAGGAGAAGGGAAATTTGAATAAGAAGCTGAATGTTAAAATCAGAGGGTCCACAGCCAACTGCCACAGAGTGTCAGGGTCAGCATGTGACAAAAGAATGCCAAAAATGCTGAAAAGGAGACTGTACAAAACAGTGGTATGACCAGTACTTCTGTATGTTAGAGAAACCTGAGCAGTAAAGACGGAGTTGTTGAGGACGTGCGTGAGACAGTTGATCAGATGCACACTGGAACAGATGAAAAAAATGATGGTATTTGAGCAGAAGCCAAAGTAGCTCCATTTCCAGAGAAGGTCAAAAGACAACAGATTACAGTGGTTCAGACACATATGCAGGAAAGGGGAAAATGATTTGGTGAAGTGAATTTGAGATAAAAGGGAAGAAGGCAAGAGAAATGAGGATGTCCACTGAAAAGATGGCTGCATGACAGAAGACCTGCAACAGTCAAGCATTTCTCTTGAAAAAGGTAGGGCAGCGTCAGTGAATCAAGAGAGGTTGTAATGGTTCATGTAACACCCTGACCCTGTGTAGAAAAATGGGTGGAAAGGAAGGGGATGGTGTGCATTGTTAGGGGTAGAAAGTGCAGTCATTTGGAATTTAGGAAGGTACTGTGTCTGAGAGGTGAGAGCAGGTGATGGAGCCACAAGTGTTGTTTATGCTCAGTCTACATTCTAGTTATCACTACATTACCTTAGCACCTCTCTGTCAGACATATGCATTGCTTAACTTCCACCAAATGTGCTGTCTACTACCCCAAGACCCCACATTTGCGATGCAAATGGTATTGTAGCCCCATGTGGTTTATACACACACACACAGCTGAATTTTAAGCAACGACACTGTCCCTCACCATTTCATCCACCCACATGTGTTTGTGTGTATGCGCATGTGTGTGTGTATATCCTTGCACAATGTGTATGTTTGTGTGTGCATGCTTACCTATGGGTACACATAACTGATGTGGAATGGTGATTAGACAATGACTTCTCTGAAGTCAAGGCAAATGCAGAAGGCCTCTTGATGAAAAAATTTGCTAACGACTGCAATCATTGAATCCTCCATTGATGTAGATATCCTTTAAGAGGGTCAAGATCAGAGAAATGATTGGTCAAAACATACTGGATAGACAGATATGTGTGTCAGAGATTGCCCCTTCTTTGGAACAGACGTCCTATTCACATTAAGCTCAGTCCTTCCCCTATCCATCTTCAAGTGCAGTTTGGATCAACGGATAGGGAATCACAGATTCACTCCAGGGGTAGTGCCTATTTCCCTTATGGAAAGTGGCAGTTTTTAAGAAACTCAATGTACAGGCAGAAATTACTGAAAAGATTGTTGGGGGAAATGTGTCATTTGCTGTCAGTAAAAATTCTCATGCAGATGCTGCAAAATACAGAAGGGATCCCTGGGGGATTTGCTCTAGCTGATGTCAATGAAGTTCTTGTGCATACGTTAGGGGCCATGGACATTACTTTCCACCTGTGCGTTTAGTTATTGAAGTTGTGGGCATGGCACCACATTTTTCTCTTTGCCCAAAGGGAATTAGTAACAGCTATAGTTTTCTGCTGCTTAATGTCACTTCAGCCATGTGTCCCCAACTACGTGAACGACACGGAAATGTCTCTGTGACTAGGTACTTGAAGTTGACAGTGATGGGCAGGTAAATGCTCCTAATGAAATGTCTAGTTGATGCGACTTGCTGAGAGCGGATCTGACAGCGACAAACTAAAAGACGGTGCCATTGCCATTCTTCTTTTCACTGTCATCCAAAAATATCCTTAGAGCTGTGCACAGAACGTCATTATCTTTTCACGTGGGGTGAGGGTGCAGGCTGTGTGTGTGAAAGCATAGGATGCTTACACAATTACTTTACTCAAGGACTTGCTTCTGTGCATACGAGTTGGTAGATTTGTTCTTTGTTTTTGCTTCTGGTGTCCTTTTGTCGGACAGGTATGCTTGCCTATTGCAGCTTTGTTCATATCCTCAGGACTGCAATTTTATTTGTATATATTCATGTAAATTACCATATGTATGTTGTTCATTATGAGAGGCATGCTTCCCTGCCATCTCAGGTATTCACCATGGTGTTATGTTTTTTTCCTACACTAGATGACTTTCCTTGATAAATTATCTGGAATTATTCAACTTTGTCTCCAATGTGTGCTGTATTTCTCTATTGGAAATTTTTATTTTTGGTTTGGTCCATTTGAAGATGGCAGATGCTTTCTGGTGTGAGACATTCATCTGAGATTAATTTTTTGATTATTTATTGTTCAGCACAACTTATTTATATTTTTCCTGCAACTGTCAGGCCACTGACAAGGACTTGGGGGTCAGGGAGAACCATTTGCTGTGGAAGATGGCTGACCCTGTATTTTTGTAAGGGTAGCATAAAGCCATGATTTTCTACTACCTTCTAGCAGTTACAAATACTCATATAGAACTACAGTGTCTCTCTGCCTTTCACAAACACACACACACACACACACACAGACACACACACACACACACACACACACACACACACACACACACACACACACACACACACACACACACACACACACACACACAAATGCACATACGCATACACAGCCCTATAAAATAATGCCAGACAGACCAACAGTTTGTACGTTAATGAAGGTTTATTGGAAAAATACTTGTGCAGACTCTCCTTATATGCATTGCACTAACAGAGACTAACCAATTTTAACACAGTAGAAAGATTTCAACTTCCATCTTTTTGGATTCCAAATGAAAGATTTATGAGTTTCTTCAGGTAAGTCTGGAGTATCTTCACCTTTGCTGCAGCATATTATCCTTAAATGCTGTTCCAGTCAAGGACTATCCCTGCATTGAGAAGCCAACTTCTCTAACACGGCCATAGCCCTCCTCTTATACTCTATTTTTAAACTAAAAAAAAAATATTAGAAAAGCAAAAGCAGCATTCTATAAATTAAAATTTTAAACCTCTTTATTGCATTATCACATTTGCAATTGTAACTTGTATTCACATACATTAAAGGGGCAATCAAATCATTTAAAATTCAGGTAGCATTCAGGACCTACCAAATAATGGCCACCTTAGCAATTTTGCATACATTCCTGCCCACAGTGTTGTTTTATTTAAATTATATTGTACATCATCTTCCCCAGGCCTGCATTTGTTCCCATTGTAAACAAAAACCTGATGTTGTGTTCCTATCAGCTTGTAGGTTGTGGCTTGTAGAGTCTTAAATATAACCACACAGTTCTTCTATGCCCCAGCACTGGTAACGCAAGTCTTGGTTTCTGTTGCTATGGCAACAAGCAGGGTATGGAAATGAAGGAGATTATAGTGCACTAATTTGAATGAGCCATGGAGTTTGAACTGAATGAAAGCAAACAGCCACCGTTATTTTACACTCACTAAGCAGTGCTTTTGATGTTTAGTGAGTGTGAAATAAAAAAAAAGAAAATGAATAAAAAAACAGAAATGTGTGTGTGAGGATGAGTGTATGCTAGGGTTGCCACCTTTTAAGCGGGTCAAAGTGGCACATGGGGGTGTGACCAATGTAACACTGGCCACACCCTCTACCGTGACATCACCAACAGAGTGGTGAAGGGGATGCTGTTATGGGTATGACGGATGGCTGCTGGAGTGGCTAGCTGGTTGGTGGGAGTAGCAGCTGGATGGATGAATGACTAGACGGATGGCTTGATGGATGGATGGCTGAATGAATGGATGCATGGCTGGATGGATGGCTGGCTGCATGAATTGATGGCTGGCTGGCTGCATGAATGGCTGGGGGCTGCATGGATGGCTGGCTGGAGTGGCTAGCTGGTTGGTGGGAGTAGCTGCTGGATGGTTGGCTTGATGGATGGATGGTTGGCTGGATGGATGACTGGCTGCATGAAAGGATGGATGGCTGGCTGCATGGATGGCTGGCTGGCTGGCTGGATGGATGGATGGATGGATGGAGGAGGATGGCTGGCTGGCTGGATGGATGGATGGAGGAGGATTGCTGGCTGGCTGGATGGAGGAAGAGGATGGCTGGCTGGCTGGAGGAGGATGGCTGGCTGGCTGGCTGGAGGAGGAGGAAGGCTGGCTGGCTGGATGGAGGAGGATGGTTGGCTGGCTGGCTGGATCACTTGTTATAAAAAAAAAAAAATCTCGGTCGATTTTTTAGTGGCTGTAGAAGCGCTTAAAACAAAGTGCCCCTATAGCCACGATCTTTT
>NC_056725.1:50574897-50594897 GCF_019279795.1 Protopterus annectens
CATCCCTGGCAAAGCAGCATGGTCTGTTTAACATATCCTTCCATACTGACCAATATTGCATCACCTTGGAATGACACCAGAAACTAAGCCAAGTAAGTCAGTCATCTTTTCTTCATATTGTGGCATCGTCCTTGGAAAAGGTAAAGTGCTGCTTAATGCTACACTCATACGAGCCAGACACAAATTTTGAGAGCTGCACGATGCCCCTGTTCATATTGTCTAGGGATGTACATCTCAGGTCATTTACAGTCACATGGATTATGTTTATGACTGAGTCATACTGGTACTTGTGGTCCAAAGACCTGAGTGCATTCATAATGTAGTGGATCCTGGCCCCTGATAAGCTACTGACTGTTACTTTCTCTTTTCTCAGCCTGGTGAGAGGGACATCAGTGTATCTCAGTATGAGGACTCCATTGACTAGAATGTTAGATTCTGTGGTGGCTTGCCATATGGGATTAGAAGTAGAGGCTACATGAGATGTGGCTATATGGGTTGATGTGGGTGTTATTTTGAAAGCATGAATTTGGGGTTGCTGAGGGAGTTAGTTATGTGTACTTCACCAGGGATGTGTTTGGGGTTTAGATAGGTTACATTTAAATGCCTCATCATCTATGAGTCTATGCTTCTGCTTTGAATTGTGTGCATACTACTGACAACCTTATTAACATTAAGAGTGCTTTTATGTCACAGCTTTGCCTCTAGTGGCATTGTGTAAATACATCTCTCACATACCACATCAGTTTGTGTAATAATTAATTGGTTGTCATTAAATATGAGGCAGTTTCTACATTGCCTCAGGATGTCCATATCCACTAAGTTGGTAACAGAGGTAGTGGAAAAGGTCATAGTTCCAAGTGCTGAGTCCTGTAGAACACCACTAGTAACAGGCCTATTTATGGAGATGAATTCCCCCACCCTAACTTCATGTATCCTATCCATGAGCCATTTGACTATCTGTCGGGTTACACAGGGAGTTATGTGTAACTTTTTGAGTTTGTGTATAACACCTAAGTGAGATAGTGTGTTGAATGCCTTTACCAGGTCAAGATAGGCAGTATGCACTTTTTTGCCCATCATCCATGGCTCACTTGGCCTTCTCAAAGTAGTCTACTGCATTTAGTAGGGGGAACCTACCCTTGATGAAAAAAAACTGGGCTGGATCCAGTGTTTGAAGATTTCCTATGTATTTATGAGATCCATAATAACCTATTCCATGGCCTTGTATTAGTCTAGCTTATGGGTCTGTAGTTTCCTGGGTCTGTTAATGTGTTGATGGTCCACCTTTATGTAGAGGGATGACCGTTGCAGTCCTACATTCCCTAGGGATGAAGCTTGGCTGGAGTCTGTGGTTGAATAGACAATCTAGTGTGCCTGAGGGGTCATTTTTCAAACTTTACAGAAGGCATCCCTGGATGTTATTAGGGCTGAATGCAGTAGTGTGTTTAGCTCTGGAGAGTGCAGCGAGGACCTGTGCTTTAGTAACAGTGGGGGGATAAGTGGTAGAGGGTATTTCCTGGGGATTAACTAGTCATCTTAGAGTCATATGGACTCTGTCTTCTACCTGTATCTTATTGCTGCTGTGTAACACTTTTGAGTAAACTAACTGTCATCTACTCTTTTATCTTACTCTCTTTATCTTACTGCCTAACCTCCTTCTCTCCAACACCCATTGTCAATATTTCTTGGCAACTGAGCCTTCACAGCTTCAGTTTGTGATATTTTATCCTGAAAACAAAACAAACAAAATAATATATATTTTTTTGTTTTGTCTGTATAAGTAGTATAAGCTTATTGTACTACCATTGTTATATACTTTTAGATACAATGTCAAGGAACTTGCATTAGAACTCCAATTGTTCATAGGCTCATAGGTAGGTACTAGGCTCTTGGCCCAAGGGTCTAAATAAGCCTAGCCAACAAGGCCCCCTGGCTTACTCCACCCAAGAAAGTTATTTTCCTGTGCCCCTGTCAAGCAGAGCCACCAAAGTGATCCCCGGGGTGTATTTCCTATTTCCCACCCACTTATCAAGATTTTTCTTGAAGAGTTCTAATGAGGAACTTTGCTTGACATCGATGGGTAACTTGTTCCAGAGTATGGGAAGTCTCTGGGACAGGAATCTATCCCTCCAGCATGTCCTGTTTATTGTGGTGACAAGGTTTAGGTCCCCAGAGCATGTAGCTCGGAGGGACTGGGATTTCTTTAGGTGTAGCATGTCTAACAGCTCTGGGTTTGACATAGCTTTATATGTTAGGCAGAGATCACCTCGGAGTAGGTGATATGCTATGAAGTAAAGCTGGAGTTATTTGAGACAGCCAATGTAGGGCATCTGTTTGAGGCCAGTAATCCTCTTTGTGAGGTACTTCTGTGGCCTTTCCAGCTGCTGCAGATGTCTTGTGACGTATATTCCAAAAGGGGCGTTGTACTCTATAATGGGTCTAATGAGTGTCGAGTAGAAGGGAACAATGACCTCTTTTTTCCTAGATGAGAACCCTTTTGTGATGAGGTGTGCCACATAGAAGGATTTCCTGACTACTGCGGTGATGTAATTATCAAAGGAGAGACTACTGTCCACCTAGATCCCCAGGTCTCTTATCACACATTCAGCATTAAGTAGACTGCCGCATATGTGGTAGTTCATGGATACAGAGTTTTTACCAAAGGGGATGACAATGCACTTTTTGGCATTGAGCTTGAGGCCATGGCTCTGCCACCAGGCATCTGTCTCAGTGAGGCCCTTCTGTAGGATGTCCACATCATTTGGGGACTCAGCTATGGCTCCTACTTTGCAGTCATCTGTGAACTTTGTTAGCCAAAGGCCTTCTGTGTTAACCTGTACTTCAGAGAAGTAGATACCAAACAGGAGAGGTCCCAGGACTGAACCCTGTGGTACTCCACTTGTCACCAGTTTGAAGTCAGATTTGGATTCTGCAACTTTTACAGTGTGGGTTCTGTCAGTGAGCCAATTGGCAACCCATCTTGTGATGTAGGGATTTATACCTAGTTTAGTGAGTTTAGCTATAATTCCAGAATGGGGGATGGTGTCGAAAGCCTTGGTGAGGTCAAGATAGGCTGTGTGAACCACCTTACCCTCGTCTACAGCTTTGGTGACTGCCTCAAAGAAGTCAGTCAGGTTCAGGAGGCATGATCTGCCTTTCACAAACCTGAACTGGGTGGGGTCCAGAGTTTGGAGGTTACCAATGTCTTTGTTTATGAGTTCCATGATGGTACGTTCCATGACCAGGCTTGTCAGGCTAATAGGGCAATAGTTCCTGGGATCAGTGGTGTCTCCCCCTTTGTGGAGTGGAAAAACTGTTGTTATGCACCATTCAGTGGGCACAATGTCTGATGTGAGACTATGATTGAACATGGTGCTTAGGTGGGGAGCCAGTTCGTTCTGAAATTCGTGTAAAATGCAGCCTGGGATGTTGTCCGGTCCCATGGATGCTGTGTTTTTGGCTTTAGAGAGTGCAACTTTTACCTGCATAGTTGTGATTACAGGGACTCTGCATTCTTCCTGTATAGATATGGGCCCTTTAGGGGGTGAGAGGGGGTAACGTTAGCACTGAACCTATCTGCCAGGACATTGGAAATATCAGTTGGTTCTGTAATTTTCATGCTGTTGTGCTGTAACTCAGAGCAGATCTGGGTGTTGCCATTGAGATTCCTGACATAGCTATAGAATGCTTTGTAGATGTCCCTAGAATCAGTGGCAATTTTGCTTTTGTAACTAGCTTTGCAGGATTTTATAAGGGATTTCAGCTTCTTGCTGAGGCTGACCAGGGAGCTCCTCCACTCATGGGATTTTACTCTCTTTTGCAACAGTTTCTTCCTTCTGTTGTAGAGTTTGTTTATGGCAGGGGACCACCAGATTTGCTTCCTTTTTTTAGAGGATAGAGTCTTGGTTCTGTTTGGGATAGCACAATCCATGCACTCATGTAAGTACTTATAGAGTGCATTTGTGTAGGATTCAGCAGTCGTACCTGTATTGTCCATCTGCATGGGTGTCATGAAGTTTGCCACTTCAGTCTTAAGAAGCATGAAGTTGGCTTTGGAGAAATGTTTTACCATGATTTCCTTAATGGGGGGTGGTGGTGGGATGTGGATATCTAGGGTGATTAGCTTATGGTCAGATCTGACCAATGAGGAGTTGACTTCAGGTGTGGAACACCAGTCACTCATGCTGGTAATGACTAGGCCTAGGATATTGTTGCCCCTGGTGGGGGTGTGGATAAGTTGATCCAGGGCATAGGAATTCATGAATTCCAGAAAACACTGAGAGAAGGAGTTGGTACATGAGTAGTTTTCTCAGTTAATGGTGGGGTAGTTGAAATCTCCCATTATTAGGGTGTTTGGTTGAACCCTAATATTTTCCAGTATATCAAGAAAAAAGGAGTGGGAATCCTGGGGCATGGTGGGGGATCTAAGTTACAATTTGGATTGCAGTTTTGCCCAGAGTTAGTTGCACTTGGAAAACCTTGGATGCATTATGCTGCGCAACTAACCTGGAGGTGTGGATATCCTTAATGAATATGGACACACCTCCACCTTTGGTGTTCTGGTCCAGGTTAGGTGGCCAAAAAGTGTGGTATGAGTTATAGCTTGGTAATGCAGGGGTGCTCTCTGGACCCTTGAACCAGGTCTTAGTCACTGCACAGATATCAATGTTCTCCATTTTAAGGAGTGTCTCAAGGTAGTGCATTTTGAGGTTTAGACTTCTAGCATTGAGTAGCATTACCCTTAGTTTTTGCTTGCCTGTTCCTGTTACGGTGGTGAATTTGTCATTTCAACCTTGGCAGCAAGAGCCTTAGCCAGTATCTGGAATCCCAGGGGTGACAGGTGCAGGCCATCTCTGGCAAAGCATCGTGGTCTGTCGACCATGTCGTCCCAGGCAGACAGATACTGGATCTCCTTAGAATGACACCAGAAGCTTAGCCACTTGTTGAAGTCAATCATTTTGTCCTTGTACTGTGGTATCATTCTGGATGATGGCAGGATGCTACTCAGGGCTAGGGTCATACCTGCCTGGGGTACAAGATCAGAGAGCTCTTCCATTTCTCTTTTCATGTAGTCCAGGGAGGTACATCTCAGGTCATTTACACCAGCGTGGACAATGACATAGTCATATTTGTACTTGTTGTGGAGTGATCTGAGTGCGTGGGTTATGTGATGGATCCTGGCACCCGACAGGCAGCTGACAGTAACCTTCTTTTTGTTTAGCCTGATGAGTGGGACATCAGTGTGCCTGACTATAGAGTCACCCATGAATAGTGTGTTGGGGTACGCTGTTTTGCCTTATGGGCTGTGATTGAGTGGCACACTGAGTCTGTGGGCTATGTGTCATTTGGGTTGTGTTGGGGGTGTAGGTTGTTTGCGTTTCTGCTTTGGAGGTCTCTGTTGCTTGAGCAGATTATTACTGAGAGCCTCTGTGAATGTTTTTGTGTTTCTATGTATGGATTTTGGTGGTGTAGGTTTAGTGGGACTATATGATGAGTGTGGTGTGTTGCACGTGTTTACCTTCTCCTCTTGACAGTCTTTACCTCCAGTTTCGCTAGATAAGTGCATCTCTCACAGGTTGTGGTGTTGAGTGGTTGGGAGAGTGTTGCCTGTGTACATGAGGCAATTACTACATTGCCCCAAGATGCCCAGATTCACCAGATAGACAGGAGATAACACTGGAAGCTGACCCTTAGACATGCCTGAATAAAAAATTACTCTCCTCTAGACAAGTGAGGAAAGTGAGTATAAGAGCTGTTTTTTCTCTAAGCAAGTGAGGAAAGTAAGTACAAAAACTGTTTTCCTCTAGGTAAAGAGGAAGGTTGAGTGCTGTAGTAATTTGTAGCTTATTTAGTGCTAACAAGTTCTGAATAAGTGCTGAGCACGAATAAGCAAATTCAAGTGCTAAAACTAAGAATTTGTATCTGGATCTTGTGGTAGATAGGCTACCTAGAGCTTATCACTCCCACTGATAAGCTAGAATGCTTCCCTCCAACTCAGAAAGGCTTTGGGGGCTCAGAAGCTTACAAACAGTCCTGGATACAGCAAATCTGTATCTGGACTAGATTAGTTACAGGAAAGGTGGGAAACAAGCACAAATGCAGGCTTTTAAACCAGAAAGTTGAAAGAGATGGAAAAACTGCCCAAACGGCCAATAAACTACAATTTCTGGGCCAGAAGCCACTCCTGTGGTAGATAGGCTACCTAGTTTTTTACACTTCCACTGACAAGCTAGAAGGCTTTCCTCCAACACAGAAAGGCTTGTGGGGGGAGGGGGGCTCAGAAGCTTACAAGCAGTCCCGGATACAGCAAATCTGTACCTGGACTCGACTAATTACAGGAATGGTGGGAAACAAGCGCAAACGCAGGCTTTTAAACCAGAAGGTTGAAAGATATTGTCATATGTACAAATGTATAACTATGTAATCTTCCTTGGAGCTTTTCACCCCGGGTCACCACTGAAAATGGGCTTCTGGCCCAGTTGGACACTATCCAATTATCAAATATAAATAAATAAAATAAATACATAACTCTTGGACTTTGGTAATGCCTTTAGCCATTTAAAAGTGGATGCCTTGATTTATAACTGAAATGTCATGAGATCACAAGAAATTAATGGCTTTTATTGCATTTATATTCCTGTACACTAGACAGACTTTTTTGTGTCCAATTGTAACTAGCCAGTATAACTTTATATATATAAATAAGTAAACAGACACACATATTCCTTGTGAAATTTTAATTTCATTTAGTTTACAAAATAAACAAGCAAGCAGACAAACAGGTTCCATGTGAAGTGATAGTTTTATTTATTTGACTGTTTCATAACTATCACATCTAGGCATAGATAGATATTTTTGATATAATGTCACAGGTTTAAAGTGAAACATTGTAAACTGCAATGAAAAAGCAAGTGTGATATTTTGTTGCAAAGACACAATTTGCTGATGAATCACAACACTGAAAGACATCTATAATACACACTCAGTTTAAGGAATGCCATTGGACATAAAACTAACAAAATAAAAATGGAGAGATCCTTCTGTAGTTAACATAGTCACTGTGTTAAACAGCTTATTTATATTTATACATTTTACATACTTACATACATACAGATATTGCAGATATGAGCAATAATGCTGTTCTTGCCTGCAAAGTTGTAGTTATAGTTTGACTTCATTTCCATTTCTTGTATTTTTTCAGCTATCATCTTGCTTTAATTACACTTCTGCATTTTGCCCAGGTGTTTGACATTCATTCTGAAAGTGGTATAATTCTTGATTCTATTTACAATTTTCCGTTTGTGTCTTGCACCATGAAGCTTAGGTTGTGACTCGAAAGGGTCTGTCAGCCTCCCATTTACATGGTCATCAAGCTGAAATTAATAATTACACAAACAGCTGAATAAAGATATAAGGGAGAAAAACAAATAGGTTCATAGGTTGGTACTAGGCTACTGGCCCTAGGGCCTATACAAGCCTAGCCATAACAATTCCCTGGCTATTTCTTCCCACACTATTTATTTCCCTGGACCCCTGTCTAGCAGGGCAACAGACGTGATCCCCGAGGTGAATTTCCTTTCTCCCATCCAATCATCAAGGTTCCTTTTGAAAAGGGCCAAAGAGGTGCTCTGCTTGCATGTATGGGCAGTCTATTCCAGAGTCTGGGGAGTCTCTGGGTCAGGAACCTATCCCTCCAGCATGTTTTGTTTATTGTGATGACAAGATTTAGATCCCTGGAGTGTGTGGCTCTGAAGGATTGGGATTTCTTTAAGTATAGCATGTCCAAACAGCTTTGGGTTTGACATGGCCTTTTATGTTAAGCAGAGATCGCTTCGGAGTAGACGATATGCGACAGAGTATAGCTGGAGTTTTTTAAGGTGGTCAGCATAGGGCATCTGCTTTAGGCCTGTGATTCTTTTAGTGAGGTATTTCTGTGGCCTTTCCAGTTGTTGCAGATGTCTTGAGAGGTACATACCAAATGGGGCATTGTATTTGGTATGATTTCAAACTGAGGTTACGTTTAATTAATGGTAAATTGGAGAGTTCAGCACACATCTATTTGTTGTTTCATTACATATTGAAATAAACAATTCAGTGTTTGTTTACAGGTAGCTTGTTATGTGAGTATATAGTTGGTACTCTTACAGGAGATAAGACACAGTATGAGGTATTCAGAAAGGAAAAATAGCACAGTGTATAAAGCTGAACTGTGCAGTTAGTGCTGCCATGTGCATTTCAGAGATATCTGTAGCACAATCATGGTTGTATAAAAATTGGTGTGGTCAGTACTATATATTAATGACCATATAATGACATTCAAATGAGGTGGCTTATAGAAATACATTCATCAATAAACTAATGGCTAATGTTTTTGTGTGCATTTATATTCGGGTTTATATTAGAAGCATGAAAGCGCATATGTATGACTACATATAAGTTGACACATAATGCGCGAAACTCGTAAAGAGCAAACGGCCATGTCCTCGAATTTTTTCCTACTGAAAAAATTCACGTGGCCATTAAAAAAAAAAAAATGAAAAATCCTAGTCAGGTGGGGGGTTTCGCCCCACACACCTCCCAACATGGGGGGCTGTACCTCACATCCCCCAACTAAATATACCAACTCCGAGATCACACTACAGCAAAGGAAAGGGCAACATGCTGTAGTTGGCCAAATACCTCCTTGCCCTGTGACATATTCATCAAATCGCTTAAATGTGATTCGATGAATATGTGTCACTCATTACATGTTCGCTCAGAAGCCGTGTCGTGCTTCTGATATAGACCCTTTATATTCTATATGCAGCATGCACATTTGTAAGATACTTGGTAATTATATATTAGGTTGATAAGTTCATACATATGTACAAGGTATGCAATTCAAAAGACCACTAATAATCATAGCCAGCTAAGCTGAAGCACTGTTGAATGAGTTAAGCTCCATGGTCAAGAAGCACCATGCTATATATCCCAAAGAGGATTAATGATTTCCAGGCTATTCATTCAGAATATTACTGAATACAGACCATGCGTAGTATTGTTTGACATGCATAGGAAGTTTATTCCACAAGTATAGGATGCCTTGGGATAGAAATCTGTTGTGCCAGCCATGTTCCATTTCTGTGTCTATAAAAGATTACAGTCTTCTGTTGTGGGTGTTCATGGTGGTGTGCATGTTGCATAGCTCTAAGAGGTCAAGCATTGTGGAATGGGCCATGTACCCTACTGATGGACAGCACTCTGCCTGCTGAAGAATGGCATACAGAGCAAGAACTGCACATATCAAAAATGCCACTTGATCCCTTGAGATAAGTATCACTGTGAATGGTAGGCAACAGTAAGGACTGTGGAAGGGTGTACAGCTCAGCAAACTGTGTGGCCTCAGTGTAAATATCATAATTTGGTCTTAAACACAAATTTTACACGTTATACCTTTGGTACCACAATCATACCTCTCAGCCTGGAAATATCAAAAATCTGGACAAGGCCCATGAAAAATAGGTACAAATCTGTATGCTGATTAACATCTAATTTGCATGCATAATTATGTAACCCCACCCACTCTAATGGAATTGTGGGATACCAACTTTCAAACGCAAACTGAAGAACAGACAACCAAAATATGGTACCAGAGTCCTCCTGCAGCCATTCCAATGTCCCATTAACTGGCTATTTTGCCCCATTTACCATAAACACTAATGTGTGCTTACTGCTTTACTTCTGCAATGATTATTTGGATTTAATTTTTACATTTTACAGCACAACAATGCACAAACACTAATAGACATCTGCTAAACAAAGCAGTACTGTCTCACAATGAAAATAGACTTGGCATTAAAACTTCTCTGCCCTTGAAACTCACATTTATTGAAATAGCACTGAAACCCACACCACATCCAAAGAAAATGCATCTGGCCAGTCATGGATAAAGATTACCTCTGGGCTGTTTTCAAATCATAGGCCCCTTGCACACAAAACAAGAAACATACATGTGCTCTTTTCTTTGATGCACCTTCCTGACTTTGTTAAGTTATATTCCTTGTATAATACAGCACACTTGTTTGACAGAGCGCATTTTAAATATATTGTTTGAACATTTTGCCAGTAAGCTGTATTGTAGGCAATGAAACAAAATGCATGAACCAATGACAAAACTGCCCATTTCAGAACATTTCCATCATAAAAGTCTACTTCCACATCCACACTATAAATAGAATGACAGTAGTACAAGCCATAGGCATCTCGCACAGCTTCTCACACTTATTTTCAATTTCAGTTTTTTTTTTTTGGGGGGGGGGCAAAAGGTCATAAACTTGGGACACATTTTAAACATTGCTTGTATCATTTTGGAAAGTTGCTAGAAGAAAATGTTGTGTTACCACCATGCATGTCACTGGCAAGTGTTGAACCCAGAACCCTATGCACTACAGTCAGAGCAACATATCACTATGGCAAATCAGCAGTTTCCTGAAAAATAGGAAGACTGAAACTTAATGGCTATCATTTAGTGAATTCAGTTCTCACTTCTCATCATAGCTCTCAACCTCTTAGCACAAAAAACCTGGACAAACAAAGCCAATAATGGGGAAATACAAATTCAGTTCTCACTTCTCACCATAGCTCTCAACTCTTAGAACAAAAAACATGGACAAAGCTCACAAGTGGTAGTGGCTAGGGACTTACCAGGGACACATTTTAAACATTGCTTGTATAATTTTGGAAAGTTGCTAGAATAAAATGTGTTACCACCATGCATTCCACTGGCTGTATTGTAGGCAATGAAACAAAAATGCATGAACCAATGACAAAACTGCCCATTTCAGAACATTTCCATCATTAAAGTCTACTTCCACATCCACACTATAAATAGAATGACACTAGTATAAGCCATAGGCATCTTGCACAGCTTCTCGCACTTATTCTCAATTTCAGTTTTTTTTGGGGGGGGGGTTGTAAACCTGGGACACATTTTAAACATTGCTTGTATCATTTTGGAAAGTTGCTAGAATAAAATGTTGTAAACAAAAAAATCAGCAAGCAAAAGGTCGTGGTTCCAAAAAGTTTTACTGAAACACAGACACGTACAAGGCTTAAAGCGCTTTTCGTTTGCACTAAAGCAAACTTCTTCAGAAGACCATGTAACTAAAAAACCGCCACATTTTAAAATACATCACTGCTTACATCACAGGTATTAATTACTGTGTGAAAAACAGCTTAAAGTTATAGAATGTTAAAAGACAAATGGATATAAACCTAATACCATAATACCAATTGCCTCAGATATAACCTTCATGTGATTCAAAAACTTTAAAAACCAAAATACAAAAAACGAAAGGAACAATAAAATTGTAGATATAGTATAATGTAATAGAATATTATATAATATTGTACCAATATAAATATAAATATAAGTATAAATGAAGGTTATATCTGAGGCAATTGGTATTATGGTATTAGGTTTATATCCATTTGTCTTTTAACATTCTATAACTTTAAGCTGTTTTTCACACAGTAATTAATACCTGTGATGTAAGCAGTGATGTATTTTAAAATGTGGCGGTTTTTTAGTTACATGGTCTTCTGAAGACGTTTGCTTTAGTGCAAATGAAAAGCGCTTTAAGCCTTGTATGTGTCTTTGTTTCAGTAAAACTTTTTGGAACCACGACCTTTTGCTTGCTGATTTTTTTTTTATTAGTTTTTTGGATGTTTGATTATTCTTAGAATAAAATGTTGTGTTACCACCATGCATGTCACTGGCAAGTGTTGAACCCAGCACCCTATGCACTACAGTCACAGCAACATACCACTATGCCAAATCAGCAGTTTCCTAAAAAATAGGAAAACTGAAACTTAATGGCTATCATTTAATCAATTCATTTCTCACTTCTTACCATAGCTCTCAACCTCTTAGCACAAAAAAACCTGGACAAAGCCAATAATGGGGGAATACAAATTCAGTTCTCACTTCTCACTCACCATGCCTCTCAACTCTTAACACAAAAAACCTGGACAAACAACAAAGCCAATAATGGGGGAATACAAACTCTGTTCTCACTTCTCACCATAGCTCTCAACTCTTAGCACAACAAATCTGGACAAAGCTCAGAAATGGTGGTGGCTAGAATCTTTAGGCTCTTTTTACCCTGTACTGAAGGTAGCTACAAGGTGTATTATATGGGGGCATTTTCACACACACACACACACACACACACACACACACACACACACACACACACACACACACACACACACACACACACACACATCTTCATTGTCTTTCACACACACACTTACTTGAGTCTTCGTTGTCTTTCAAAACAAGTGCTGCTGCTGTTAATCCACTTGAGTCTTCCAAATCCAAAACAAGTGCTGCTGCCCTATTAATCATTCCTGCTCACTTTTGCTGCTGCTGTTAATTCGTTCATGCTTGCATTTGCAGCCTGATAATCCATTAGCCATTCCCGCTCGCAGCCTGAAATGATGACGTGAGCTCCTTGAGCACAATTTCGACTGGCCGGTAGCCCTGAAGGAGCTGATGTCATCACGCACGTGATGACGTTGGCTCTGACAACGCAATATTTGAAAAAATTAAATATTGGAAATGAAGGGCTGCAGCTCGGGAATCGTGGCACCCCTTCATTTGGACCCCCAAAATCGGTAAAAATCGAGTAATTCAGTATGGTTGGGAGGTATGACCACAATACATCACAGGTAATGTCAGCATGTTCCAAGGGATGATATACAAGGCAAGTGTTTCCATTCACATGGAAAAGCACTAGCAAGGTACCAGGTGATCAAACATGCAAGAAACTCCAGTCAACAAAATATATTGTTGGAAGGTGCAGTGTGTGTCTTACAGGTAACAAGCACCCAGGTTCTGAAAATAAAAGACAACAATGTTAGACGTGGTATAAGAGGTTATTTTTCAGGTATCTTTCGTAAGCATTGTATTTACATCTTCCTAATTTCTTGATGTTCTCCCATGATGTCCTTGATAACTGTCCATGAGAAGCTGTCACTATACTAATTGAGTGTGGAATCTAACTGAGGGAGGGGTATATGTTTGGGGTCCAAACTTCACCACTCCACTGCTTTCTTCAATACAGCCCTCACCTGAAGTTGGGTAAGCAGCACACCCTTCTCATAGCAGAAAACTGCTCCTTCTTAAGTGCCAGTCTATGATGAAACAGTGTGAGTGGGCTTCTGTGTTGTAGGTGCAGTGTTTGGTAATGTTGTAGGCATTGTACTACATTCCATTCTGTGGCCCCTGAGGCTGGAGCCAGCCACTGGTTCCTCACCTCCTGATCAGACATAGGTTGATCCTGTTTATCCTTAGAATACTTTTATTTTAACCAGAAAATGCTCCACATATTTATTTACTTGACAAAACTTTTCAACTTACTTTCATACATATATACATAAATAAGTAAACAGATACACACATAACTTGTGAAACTGTGATTTCATTTCTTTAAAAAATAAACAAGCAAGCAGACACACAGGTCTCATGCGAAGTCATGGTTTTATTTATTTGACTATTTTGCAATTAATGACTTATCTAGACATACATTGATATTATGATATAATGTAACAGTTGTACACAGAAACAGTGTAAATTGCAATGGAGAACAAATGTGATATTTTGTTGCAAACATACTACTTGCTGATCAAGCATGACAATTCCAGATGTCTGCAATATACACTCATTAGTTAAAAGAATACATTTACACCTAAAAATAAAACATAAATGCAAATGGAGGCATCCTTGGATATGTAACATAGCCACTTGATTAAACAGCTTATTTATATTTACACATTTTACATACATGTACGTACATACAAATATTTTAGGCATGGGCAATAATGCCCTTGTAAATGTACCATAACAAGTCATTCCATATAAGTGAAGAAGATATTCTTAAATTCTGAAGTAGTGCTTGCTTTAATATAATTAGAAATTTTATCCATGTGTCGGCTCCTCTTACAGAGTTCCAATTATTACATCTCTCATTCCTATATCATCGCCTACACAGATTGCCTGATTCTTTACTACTCCTTGACAACTCTAAACATTCCTAGAGGTAGTTGTCTCTAATCAATGTCTACTTAAGGTCTCCCTTAAATATTAATATGAGATGCAGTAAAAAGTTCAATATTTTAATCTTTTGTAATAGCTTCAACTTTCAGATCCATGAATGCCCTTGGTATATTTTCTATGTGCTGTTTCCAATATACTTAGGCTAATTTTATAATAAGATTTCTAAATTATTTCTAAATTATTATTCCATACTCTAATTTGGGTCTAGTGTAACTTACAATCCATCATTTCTGATTTCCTAGACTTAATATAAATTTTTTATGTTTTTTACAGCCTATAGATTTAAAAAATGATCATTAACCAATTTGCTGATATTATCAGAAAAAAACACAAAACTGGATCTACCTATATACCCTGGTTCTTAAATGAATCCACATTTTAAATCACCATGCGCTCTATTAAATAGTCATCCTTCAATCTATCTCTCTGAAATCTCATAGGCTTTGCTGTTGATAAATTTATCAACATATTATTCTCCTGTTCCCAAAAATATAACAAAGACATTCTAAAAGCCACAACAAACAAAGCCAAAAACTTCCCATTTCATACCTTTACCAAATCCTTCAACAACAACATGAATCCCACATATGTTCCAACAAAGCTAAGCACAACAAATCACATGCTCTGCACCGGCTGACCTAGGCTCCAAAAGCGCGCTAATGCCTGACTATTAATTCTCTTTCACAAACAATAAACTATAGCTTCTAAACAAGGCCCTCCTTATATTAAACTAAACACCCCACAAACTACATTACCTCCTGTTCCCCTACCAACCCTCCTTAACCATTACACCTGTTTCAATACCAACCTCCACAGAATTCACACGCCCAGGATAAAGCACCAACACCCTACACAGATGACAAATTACCCACAGAATACCTCCAAGTAACTATACCTTAATCTAAAGAAATCTCCCATCTTATCAAATTCACACTAGTTAAAAACTCTGGAAGAGTACTCACTATATTGGACTTATCCTTATGAGCACTCTCTATTCCCCCCATTGAAAAAATAAGTATTCCATGCATCCCCAAACCACTACTATCTCACAACACTAAGATACAACCTCCTAAACAGTTACTAACATGGTTTCACCACCTAATAGTACACACACATTGTTACTATTTGTTAACGTGACTCACAGCCATTCACTCCTACAATAACACTACTAACACTAACACTATTCTTCACAGGACCTGTCTAAATTCTAACTGTAACACTATCACTTTCTCTCCTCTTCCAAGTACATGGTTTCTCCTCCTCAGAACTCAGTAGACTTTCTCCATCCAGTAAAATCTTGCAGTGGTGCTTTATCTTGCCTCTTTGGGATAATCTCTCTCTCCCTCCCTCCCTAGTAATTCTAATCTCTGGCCTCCAATCTAGGTCTATCTCCTCCCTCCATTATCATTCAGTCCACTATCTACTTTCCACCTCAATTAAATGCATTTCATATTGCATTCAATTAGACCATTCATTGCTCATGAATGAGCTCCACACAGCTGCACACCTTCACACACACACCTTCAATGCTATCACACAAATGGTTCTCACAAAATATAGAGAGCAACCCTTCTCCCTGGTTCTCTTCTCTTTTGTCTCCCACCACAAACAAGCCTCTATTATCACTTTAATTTTCCACTCACATAATGGAACCTTATCTCCATCACTTAAACCCACCCTCTCTTCCCCAATACTTCTCCACCTTGCCACATGGTATCAAAATTTGACACTCATATCAACTCTACAATAAACTCTAACAAAAACTACTAACAGAAACTTGGTTCTCTTTACTTTTCCTTAACTCCCAAACTAATATAAGCTAATACTGTAAGCCATAGCCATATACACTACCCCCATATTACATACCCCCTTTTTCACTAACTAACCTCAAATAAACAAACTCACTAAACACAACAACTAGATTAACAACAACAGCTTTGCCCTTCTTACTTTTTCTCTGTTATAATCTTAATGCTTGTCTTAATCTTAAAAGCTGGGCTGGCTAGAATTACCTACCCAATACAATCTACCAACTAGCCCTTTTATCCCCCTTTATCACCCCTCCTATAACCTCCCTATGCCTCCCTCTACATTGAACCTAAAACGCTTCTTCTAACTCACGCTCAAGATCAAACTTCCCTTTCAAAATAACATCACAGGGTGACTCCACTGACTCCAAACTCAGTTGCAGATATGGAACCACCTGGAACAAACTACTCAAGACCTCACTACCATTATTTATCCCAAAAGCTAAACTAAACTCTTCCTTTCCAACCACTGGCTAGCTGTCTGTAACAACCCTGACTAACCATTTTTTTCTTCTGCCATCTCCTTCTTTCATCATCCCTCATTTTCTTTCTTTCAATTCTCTCTAGAAATATCTCCATTAATATGTCTGTGTCTTTTTTTTTTTTATAATATATAATATCTTTTTTTGTCAACTTCTTTCAATGCTGCAATAGAGTATCCTAGTTGTTTATTGTTAATTGTTCCCTACTAAGCCTCATATTGAACTCGAATGCATTACAATGCACAGGTGGTTAATTTCTTATTTTTATATGTATGTATATATTTTATATTTCTGCATTTTGGTTTATTTTTTAACTTGTTTAGTAGTATGTGGGAGTTTTTCTCCCGGGCCTCCACTGAAAATGGACTTGTATCCAGTTGGACTAGCCCGGTTAACAAATGTAAAATAAAATAAATAAAAAATAAAAATGGTTTGAAGTACTCAAGTTATTTTGTCCTATCTGTGACAGATGTAACCTGTTTACCTATTTAGTTACCTGCATGCAGACAACAGAGCACTAGAAATGAAAAAGATAGCTCAGAAAGATGTAAGGTAAAGAGCCTTAGGCCCGGGTAAGAGCAGTATGGGACACCCTAACTGTAACCTAGAGATTCACCTGTCCAGTTAATGTGTCTTTGCCCTGTCCTATTTCCATGCAGCTGTCCATCTTATCTAAACTACATCAATAGATAGCTGTTCTGTACTTTTCCGTTATCGGGGCAACAGATGTCATGAGCGGTTGGAGTCCCTTGAAATGCTTAATGGCATTAGAATGGGTTTGCTTGGCAGTTGTCTGAGTGGGTACTGTGCTTTACTTGTTTATCTTCAGTAAGATGTATAAGTTTGATCACATTTAAATTGTATCCTTCAAAAGTGGTTAATCACACTGAAGAGTTTCAAGTTCTGTGGTGTATTTCTTCAGATTTGACAGCGAACTGGGGATACAACTGAAATGTGACAGAAGTTATAAATCTTACTGAAGATAAACAGGTAAAGCACATTACCGACTCATACAACTGACAACCAAAAGGATACAATTTAAATGTGACATTAAGTGGGCAGCAGTATACCTCTGTAACTGCACTCTTCTAGGCTACAAGCTGCTATATATATATGCACCCAAAATAAATCAGAAGGAATAAAAACAATGGGCGAAAACATTTTACCATTCCACGGCTCCTGCTTAATTTGAAGCAGACACTATAAAGCAGGATCACCTTTTAATGGTTCGGCTTTGTTTATTTCCTAATGCTATAGACGCATGGGGGGGCAGCAGTCCTCGGGAAACAGAAAGGTTGCCACAACACAGAAACACCCTGAGTACATGTTAACATTTTCTCCTGATGTTCGTATTTCTCAAAGTTATTTCGGAACTTCAGGGCTAACAGCTGTGCGATCATTCTGTAACCGTTGCCTTGATAACAGAAAAGTACCAGTTGTTCTAATGTAATGATCATTGTTTTCTGTATGATTTTATCAAAGCCTGACATTGTCTATATAAGTTGTACCACAGCACAATTTGCCATTTATAACTGTTATTGTATTATTACAGAGCATCATGTTGCAGGTAGTTATAGATCTATTTTCAGCATATGCATGCTTATATAGAGTTTCAAGTCTTAGTATTTTCAGTGCTGATGATACGTTATGTAAAATAACCTTCTCCATTACTTTTCCATAAAAACAAAATAAAGTTATGGGTCTCTGACTCTAGGTTTGTCATATTCACCTGTCCCTTAAATATGGGTTGAACAAGTACATGTCTCCAATCTTAAGACATGGGTCTCTGTGACTCTAGGCTTGCCCTGTTCGTCTGCCCCTTAAATATGGGTGGAACAAGTGCATATCTCCAATCTTAAGTTATGGTTTCATGTGACTCTGGGTTTGTCGTGTTCCCCTATCCCCTAAATACTGGTTGCATAAGTGCATGGCCCCAATCTTAAGTTATGGGTCTATGTGACTTTGGGGTTGTCCTGTTCCCCTTTCCCTTAAATATGGGTGGAACAAGTGCACGTGTCCAGTCCTGAGGACTCTCCTCATACTTTAATGACCTGGTGAATAACAAATACAATGATTCTGTAAGTTCATGCTGAAGTGTTCTCAGGTCATTGTTACTAATTCTATTTGATGCTTGTCCTTTGAGTCCAATGTGTGCATATTTATGTTTCAATATAATGCAATGTAATTTAATATCAGTATCTGAAGTTAATGGGGTGTTATTAGCACAACTTTTCACTGGGTCTATATTACACAGCCCCCCACATAGTTTAGGTAAATACTGTTTTCTGCAAAGAGTTATTCATTGCAGTTATAAATATCCATGTGTATGGTTTAAAATGTCACCCCCACACCCCCCTAACTATATATTATACTAACTCCAGGATCATAATACAGTGGGGAAAAGGGCATATACCTTTTACTTTAATTTGTCAGTGTTATGAGTTTCAGTCAAATGAGTTTTCAGTCTTTTAAACTTTCAGTGTTTTGGTCTCAGTCAAATGAATTTCAGTCAAATGAAATGTAGGTAATATGAAGTAGACCCATATATATATATATATATATATATATATATATATATATATATATACACACACATACACAAAATGATTTTCTGTTATGCGCAATATATTTATATAAGTTTTTTTCAAAATGTTCCTGATCTTGTTTCACACTACGTTTAATCTCTCTGTCCAGTTTTATTAGTTTGGTCTTCAAAGTTTTAGTTCTAGTTTGCCCTCACTCCCATTAATGATCTGTTTATCTTTGCCAAATTGTTTGACATTCTTTCAGAAAGTGGTATAATACTTTATTCTATTTTCCATTTTCTGTTTGTGTCTACTGTGGAGGTCAGCTTGTGACTGAAGAGTCTGCCAGACAGTGCACTTACATGGTTACCAAACTGAAATTAACATGGTACCTTAGAGTATGGTTGTCAAACCAGTGGCCAGTCGGCCACATGCTGCCCTGGACAGCTAGTAATGCTGCCCCCAAGCCCCCAAATCACATAACAATGTTAAGTACAGTTTGCAATCATTGCAAACTGTACTTAATATTATGTGATCTGACCCAGTTGTGCAACAATTGAGAGTAAGTAGTACTTATCTGGAGTGGGGGTAGAACCTGTCAGGCACTAGGACCCAGAACTGTGAAGTCAGCATCCTGTCACATATATGACACAGCTGCTGAATAGTCCTCTTACTGTCCCATTCTCTTCCTGTGCTCTAGTTGAGAGGGACAGACTGAGAGAGTGGAGAAACAGCAATCAGGTTAGCCACTTCTCACTTTTCACATGCATCCTCATCCGGAACATTTCTTTTGTCCCTATACTCGTGTAAGCTAATTCAACCAAAAGTTTACATTTCTTTCTGATTCCCATCTTTCCTACATTAAGAAGCAGACTAATTTTATAAGTGAGGGTTTAATTAGGTTTTGTGGTGTCCATCCCTTTTTGCAAGGTTGTGTAACTGTGTAGTTGTGAGATGTTTGTGAGGTTGTACTTCCATTCATGCCAGGTATTCTCTCTGAGGATTAGGAGGGCTTTGAGCTCGTTTGTTGACCAGAAGTTGTTTTACTTCAAAATGATAGCTGCTTGTCCCTTCCTCTGTTTATGTT
>NC_056725.1:50977397-50979897 GCF_019279795.1 Protopterus annectens
GTGTGTAACAAACATAAATTAAGTTTCCTTGCATATAGTTTTAAATCAAGAATTAAATCAGGCAAGTGTGCTCTTTGTGCAGGTATAAAATTAAAACCCTTATGAAGTAGTTGTAACTGGGTGTCAGAAAATTGCCTATTGGTAAGGTTAACAGTTGCAACATCCATCTGTTGTAATGCTAGTTGTAGTTCTAAACTATTAGAATCTGATACTCCTTCTAAATCAAGTGAAAATCCTTCTTTAACACTATATGCATTTACATATTTTAAGGGTAAATCATGTGAGACACTTTTAGTGACATTTCCTGCCTCTCCAGTAACAAAAGAAAGTGTAGCAGGGACTGAGTTTATGTCCTTGACAGGCTCCTTGTGATAATTCTCGAACCAGTTGCAGGAAATCTCTGCGGTCTTTTGCTGGTAAGGGAATTCCTTGCCCTTCCTCTTCCTTTCCCTCGGAATACCTCTTCTTAATTGTCCATTACCACTGGATTCATCACATTGTTGTCTGATGTTAAAAAAACATTAGGTCTGTTAGGGCTCTGATCGAGAGTTTGTGGTTGTGTAATAGTGTGTGTATGGGTCTGCGGGATCACTGCAGAATGATTTTGTGCAACAGTAGAAAAAGGAGTTGTACGAGCTCTATTCAAATCTGTTTGGTTTGGTGCTGCAGTAGAAAAAGGATCGGTACGAGTAGTACGAGCTGTGAAATGGTTACCAACAGATCTAGGTGTTTTTTGCCTATTGTTGAGTCGAACAGCATTAGCATATGTGCTGGGATAGGCTGAAAGTCTTGCAGCATTATCATATGTGTTCGGATAGGTTTTTACTCTCCTGCTTCTATCTTGATTAGCATATTTGTTGTAGCCAGCCTTGTAATTGGTTCTGTAGTCTGATCTATAGCTGTTACTGGATGCATAAGTAAAGCGAGGGAACTTACGCTGATGTTGAAGAGAATCATTGAATTTCTTAATAGGATAAGCCATGTCATTATTGTAAAAGTACAGATCCCTGTTTAATTTCTTTTTTTTACTGGAAATTAAAGAAACAACATGCCTATCAACTCTTTGATGGATACCACGGTATAAATGTTCATGCATGTGAAATTCTTGACTCTGTAGAATTTTAGTGTTAAGCTCACCAATCTGATTTTCAAGTGTTTTAATGCAGACCTTATTGTCATCATTAATAATATTTAATGTTTTAAGGATAGTCTCATTGAATAAAACTTTAAGGCTTAAGCGTGTCATACAGTTTCACATATGAAGATGCTATGTTGGGGAATTTCATAAAGCGCAAACCTCTGGGTACTATTTTATGAGCTAGGCAAGAATCTAGATAGTGAATATCGTATTCTATGTTTTTAAATACTTTGAGTAGCCTTTCAAGTCTGTAAATGTCAGATTTGCAGTTGTCCCAGTAATTAAAATCTTCGTTGTCCTCGGTTCGTGTGTTAATCTCTTAAACATGAAAATCTGATGTTAAAAACGGATTATTTTCTGTCGAAGGATGAAGAAGGGACATAACATTATAACTGGAAGGCAAAGTGTCATTTTGATAAACAGGCTTCAGCTTGTTGGTTCTGAGGGTTGGATGTGTTGGACACCAAATCAATATTCGGGTTAGAATTAATATTCGCATTGGTGCCAGGAAGTGCTTCAGAAGAAGGATTTCGGTTCCGTCTGTTTAATTCAGCCATGTTGCCTTTAGGAAGTGCTTTAGAAGAAATATTAAGGTTCCGTCTGTCTGATTCAGCCACATTGCCCATGGATGAGTTAAATGGTAAAGAGACCGAAGCCGAAGTGCTTGGTGTCTGTGAGGAGTGCAGCTGGCCATGCGATAGGTTAGACATAGATCGTACTGCAATGTTAGTAGCTGATGTAAGTGTAGGCTGATTGACTAACCTTATAGACCTTGCAGGTTGGGAACCAATAAAATCATTCACTTTTTTTAACGCTTCTTGTGCTTTCTTGGTAGTGTTGTCCAGGTTACTCATTAAATTCTGTAAATCCTGTGGAATCGGATGTAGCTATAAATCAATCGGTTCAGGGCTACTAGAGCCAAGTTCAGTGATTGCACACTCTTCCATTTGAGTGTATTAAACTTTGTAAAATAGAATACAATATGTTCTATAACAACCATAAAACCGAAGAATGAGTAATATATGATAAAAACTTCAAATAAAAAATGTAGAACAAATAAAACTCGCAGACACTAAACAGTGTAATTAAGTTTTCACTCTTATTAGATGAAAGAGCTTCTTCAGACTAACCAATATACAGTACAATTACACAATAAATTCAGCTGAAATCACAGGAAAGTACAGTAACCAATGAAACCAATATGATAATTAGTACAGTAACCAATGAATCAACATTCTAAAATTCAAAAAGAACCAATAAACAAGTAAGAGATTGCTAAATATATGAATATGTATGATAGTGTAATGAATATTCATATTTAAACATATTTTAACATGACAACTAAGCGTTCCATCTAAGGGC
>NC_056725.1:50992397-51029911 GCF_019279795.1 Protopterus annectens
AATTATATCCCTAAATGTGAACACATACCTATTCATACCTTACACCTTCTTACTCTTCCTTCTTCACTCACTTCTTTTCTTCTATCAATTTCTCTCCCCTGTCTTTCTCTCTTAATACACTATAAGCCTGCTTTTTTCTCACTTCACATTGCAATTCCTGTTTGTATTATACTAACTTACTTTTAATTTCTCTATAAATTGGCTAAACTTTCTCTAAATATTAAATTGTCATATAACTTGTATCTATCCTTAATATTTTCATATTATGTCTAATCTGCTGTAATTATTTAAACTGTAGATATTTTTTGTATTATTTTTGAAGATTGTAAAATTACTGTTCTAAAAATATTTTGTAATACTTTGGAGCTTTTTCTCCCTGGGCTGCCTCTAAAAATGGGCTCCTCCCTGTTGGACTTTCTCTAGTATCAACTGTCAATAAATAAAATGTTTTTTTTTTTTTGTATGTGTAGTAACAATAGTAAGCAAATGTATATACTTAAATAAATACTTGGCTTTTCACCCCTCCCACCCATTTCATGTCAGTCCATGAAATCCATGAAATTTAAAAGTAAGTACTAATGGCTTCCTGAATGCCTGCCCTTAACAATACCTGTCTGTGCTACATGTAGGGTTTTTCCTCTCATTCTCACCATTAAATCAGTAACAAAAATCTTAAAATCCATATTGCACATTCAGATTGCTCTGAAGTTTGGGATGTCTGCTGGATCACTTTTCCCGCTGGATAGCGCTAACACCATTTCCTCTTTCACAGAGCCCAAAGCCCTTTCCTATCCCCTGATTTCATGTACAACTTGTGCTAGTATCACTTCTCTAGCCCTAACTTTTGTAGAAAGTAAACTGGAAACCATGTAGAGCTCTGTTTTTACCTCTCATCCTATATCTAATAACTGATGTCATCTCTTGTCCCCTGTCTCCAGGTGTATTTCCTTGCTATCATTCTCTAAAATTTCCTGTTCTATCCAGTCCTATTGTCCCGCAGTCTATTCCTCATCTTGTATAGTACCTCCTAAAACTCGTGGAAAACCTGCCAGATTTCCTCTCACTTCTCAAGCATCCTGATACTGCTCCTCTCCATTGCTGCTTTTATCTGTAAATGATTCCTGTGTTTCTGTAATGTTCAAGCCAATCATTTCAGGTCTTCCTCCAATTTAATCCAGTTTGCTCTTCTGCCTAATTCCATCTTAATCTGATTTTCACCCAGTGATCTCAGGTTGCTTTCAATTTCACCCCTTATTTTACAACTCCTACCCTTCCCACTCTGTAGCCTTCTCCATTCTTTTTTCCATTCCCAAACATTATCCTTTTCCCTCATTATCTTCCCAGCATGCACCACAATTTTGCATCCCATTGCCACGTTTACTTCACTCCCCTTTTCCTTTAAACCACGCCATCTTCTGTCTATTCACATCTAATACCTGTTTCACCATCTCCTCCATGCTTTAATTCTGCCATTCTGTCCTTATCAATTTTCTTTTTCAACCTCTGCCTTCTTTTCTGCACCTCACTCAGCACCCAGTACATACTCAGCATAGGTCTGATTAAGGTATTATTTCTAAAATCTCCTACTGATCCACTTATCAGGCCATGACTATATAATAGTTTATCCAGTCTGCATGCTTAGTTACTTTCATCTTTACAGTATGTAAACACCATCTTTTACAATAATTTATCATGATATACATCCATGAAACATCATCTTTCCATTCATTCATGGCACTTCACAAGAAGCTGTGTCACCCCCATATAAATAATCAATCTGATTCCCTCGCTCAGGACTATCCCATCACCTTCTTTAGTTATGTAGAAAACCCTCCTCATAAACTCCTGTACCACTTTTGCCCAGTTGGAGTTCAGACCGTAAGAAGAGCCTAACACTATGCCCTTACCCTACCTTTTACAATGTCGAACAACCCACCCCCCTTATCTTCCTATCTAGTATCTGTCAACTTCCCAAACTAGTTTTGACTGCACAGATATAGCAGCTTCTCAGTCTCTTATTCCTCAGTCTGTACACCTGGAAACCCTTCACCTTTGCATTGTTTGTTTAGTCGAGATACAGGCAGTGATAATAATAATAATGATAAGCCACTGATTCTAGGGACAACCACAAAGCATTCTATAGCTATATCAATCTCAATGGCAACAGCCAGATCTGCTCTGAGTTACAGCACAACGGCATGAAAATTGCAGAACCAACTGATATTGCCAACATCCTGGCAGATAGGTTCAGTGCTAACTTTACCCCCATCTCACCCCCTAAAGGACCCATATCTATACAGGAAGAATACAGAGTCTCTGTAAGCACAACTAAGCAAGTAAAAGCTGCACACTCTAAAGCCAAAAACACAGCATCCATGGGACAGGACAACATCCGAGGCTGCATTTTACATGAACTTCAGAACTAACTGGCTCCCCACCTAAGCACCATATTCAATCATAGTCTCACATCAGGCTCTGTGCCCACTGAATGGCACAGTTATCCCACTCCACAAAGGGGGAACCACCACTGATCCCAGGAACTATCGCCCTATTAGCTTGACGAGCCTAGTCTATAAAGCCATGGAACCTATCATCATGGAACTCATAAAGACATTGGTAATCTCCAAACTCTGGGCCCCACCCAGTTTGGGTTTGTGAAAGGCAGATCATGCCTCCTGAACCTGATCACTTTCTTTGAGGCAGTCACCAAAGCCATTGACGAGGGTAAGGTGGTTCACACAGCCTATCTTGACCTCGCCAAGGCTTTCAACACCATCCCTCATTCTGGAATTATAGCTAAACTCACTAAACTAGTTATAAATCCCTACATCACAAGATGGGTTGCCAACTGGTTCACTGACAGAACCCACACTGTAATATTTGCAGACTCCAAATCTGACTTCAAAGCAGTGACACGTGGAGTACCACAGGTTTCAGTCCTAGGACCTCTCATGTTTGGTATCTACTTCGCTGAAGTACAGGCTAACACAGAAGGCCTTTGGCTAACAAAGTTCACAGATGACTGGAAACTAGGAGCGATAGTAGAGTCCACAAATGATGTGGACATCCTACAGAAGGGTCTCACTAAGACAGATGCCTGGTGTCAAAGCCATGGTCTCAAGCTCAATGCCAAAAAGTGCACTGTCATCCCCTTTGGTAAAAACTCTGTACCCGTGTAGGTGGCAGTCTACTTAACGCAGAACATGTGATAAGACACCTTGGGACCCAGGTGGACAGTAGTCTCTCCTTTGATATTTACATCACCACAGTAGTCAGGAAATATTTCTACATGGGCACACCTCATCGCAAAAGGGCTCTCATCCAGGAAAAAAAAGGTCATTGTTCCCTTCTACTCGACACTCATTAGACCCATTATAGAGTACAATGCCCCTTTTGGAATGTACCTCACAAGACATCTTCAGCAGCTGGACAGGCCACAGAAGTACCTCACAAAGAGGATTACTGAACTCAAACAGATGCCCTACACTGAACGTCTCAAAAAACTCCAGATTTACTCTGTAGCATATTGCCTACTCCAAGGTGATCTCTGCCTAACATATAAAGCTATGTCAAACCCATAGCTGTTGGACATGCTACACCTAAAGAAATCCCAATCCCTTCGAGCTACATGCTCTAGGGACCTAAACCTTGTCACCACAATAAACAGGACACTCTGGAGGGAGAGATTCCTGTCCCAGAGACTTCTTATACTCTGGAACAAGCTACACATCTATGTCAAGCAAAGTTCTTCATTAGCACTCTTCAAGAAAAATCTTAATGAGTGGATGGGAAATAGGAAATACACCCCAGGGATCACTTCTGTGGCTCTGCTTGACAGGGGCACAGGAAAATAACGTTCTTGGGTGGGGAAAGCCAGGGAACCTTGCTAGCTATGCTTACTTAGGCACTTGGGCCGATAGACTAGTACCTACCTATGAATAATAATAACAATAATGACTGTGTGCTAAATTCCCAGCTGTATCTCGGCCCACATCCTTCTCTCCTTGCTTGTCTCTTGCTATACTCAGTATCATGTGGGTCAAAGAACCACACTGTATCCAAATACGTTTGGAGTGTGTCCTTACCTGACGCATGCAAACATTTGGTTAATGTTATTCGAAATGCAGTGTATTGAATAGACTTCCAAGTCCAAGAGTTTGTACATAACACCTCTCTCACATACCATTTCAAACATCCCCAATGGCATGCAGTTAGCAACTGTCATAATTACAAAGCCAAATACTTGCAAATATATACAGCACAGTACAATGAAAACACACAAAAAAATAACCATTAGTACTATGCCACTAGTAATATATTTTACTATATACCACCAAACTTGCAAATATGCCAACACCTATATAACACTGAATGTTATACACTGACTGCTTTAGCAATGTATGGTTATCCTGTTTCAATGCATATTATGAAATTAATGAAAATACCTCAGAAGTTCATTGTTTCATATTTATTTGTCACACTGAACAAAAAAGGTAATAAAAATAAATGAAAAAGCCTACAGACTACACAAGACATATTTAGAAAACAATCATGTCAATATGTGCCATTAACATCACTAATTACTCCAAAATGTTTAGCAGAATGTGTAATTTTTTTAACTTTTTAATATTTTTCTTTGAATTGTTTGAGACTTATCTTTAGAACAAATCACATAAAATGACACGTACGTCAGTTTTGCTCACTCTTAAAGTTGTGATGTTCTTGTGAGAAAAATTCCCCAGACATTTCAATTTTGGTGTATAAGTTGTCCACCCTTCCTTTGTGACACAACCTTTCAGGCTGACCACCATCAAAATGACAGATATGTAACCACAGGATACACAATTATATTTTGTTTTGTTTCAGTGAATAGCATTAATGTTATTAAAATGCAAATACATTCTGGTATAAAAGTAATAGTACTGAATAATGCAACCTTGGCAGTATAAACACAATACAGAAAAGATCATTAATGCATCAGTTAAGATTCATTTCACAAGATCAAATGTAAGAAAAAAATACAAATCATAATCAAAACCGACAAGGATTCAGAAAATGTATCCACCAGTTACGATAACATGAGTGCTATTCATATTACCACATTAAGACTTGGAAAGATGGGGGAATTGGGAGTATTTTAACAGGATAGTGGTAAGTGGGTGGAAAGATGGCAGTGTAAAGTTAAGACAGGAAACCCTATAATGCTTTGATGGTTATTATCTCGTGCACATTAACTGGAGTGATAATGGATTTTGATGCAGATATTTTTATTTCTTTAGGATATGTGGTTGGCTTTCAGCGTGTATGGTACTCCATCCCGACTGTTAACAAACATAATTTCCTTCACATTCTCAGTACAAACTTGTTTGGATGAGATGCCCTATATTTCATGGCATCCCATACTTGTTAAAAAACATCTACAAAGTCATTGTATTGGAGTGTTTGGCATGATGTACAAATCCATAGGTTGTGCTCTAGTGACACTGCATTTCATCATATGCAAACATGTTATAAAGAAACTTGGGTAAGAAAACATACAGAAGCAGTAATAAACATGTCATTTCATCCATTCTCAAGTTTGGGAATTTTGAAAGATAGCACTCATTGTCTTCCCCATAGATAACAGCATAACAGCATTGCTAAGTAAATGACAAGGTGATTTTGACATGTAATCACAAATGGCAGAATAAAAAGATTACCGTGGAAGGGCTATGATCTCATGAATACAGACCTCAAGTTTAGCTGCTGTTTGATTACCTGGGTGCCAATCACTGGGAGAAGCTGGATGCTAAGGGGGCTTTTGGGATCCCTTTGGATATCTTAAGCCTGATGGGCCCAGCTCCCAAGTGGATGGGGCCAGTCAACAAAGTGAGGGTTGAATGAGGTAGTGTAATAATTATAACATGAAATGAAGGGATCTGAATTATCCAAAAATCAACAGAGAATGCTAGAAACCAAATATGGGGAAAGGATGTTTTGTTGCCAGAAATCAAAATGAAGGTGGAGAAGGTAAACAAGTTGAAGTATAAAGAGTAAGAAATACAGGGGGCTGACTGAAAAGAGGGATAAGAAAAATGAAGTGTTGATTTTGAAGCATAAGGTGGCTGTAGGAAAGGAGAATTCAATGGTAAAAGGTATGGAGGATAGCGAGTTGTCAGTGAAGTGTGCAGTGCTTTGTGTTGTCGCCTCACAGCAACAGGTTCTCCGATTTGATTCTCAGCTGGGGTGCCTTCTATGCAGAGTCTCAATTTCCTCCCTGCGTTTGTGTGAGTTTTGTCTGGGTGCTCAGATTTCCTCCCATGTTACAAACACCTGCATCTGGAGCATTTCTCCTCAGGCCTCTGCTGAAAACTGGCATTTTACAAGTCAGACTTTCCCAGTAAACAAATGTTAAATAGATAAATTGCAAAGATCTTGCATTATGACTGTACTGGGAAGTTTTTATGCCTCTCATAATGAAGAAAGATTTAGAGTATTCTTTAGACCATTAGGATGCTCAGTGCTATTAACAGCATCATTGTTGTAGAGGTGATTTTAATGTGATAATAAACCCATACTGGGCCAGATTATTTAAAAAAAAAACAAATGCTATGTTAGTTGCAGGACTGTCTTATTTGACAGTATCAGGGAGTTCAGGCTTGTGGACATAGGAGACTAAAGAGCAGTAACGTCTTGATGTTTACATTTTCTAGAGATTAAGTTAGAGGCATATACGTTTGTTTTCTGTTTGATTAGGGTATGGCAGTAGCTCATAGTAACTCACACTGAAAACAGACCATTTCAGAGCATGTCTTTTGATGGAGAAGAGGTTTCCAGGTCAGTGAGATGGGAATGGAATCCCTGGACGTGGAGAGCTGTGGAAAATGTACAGTGGAGTCAGAATGCAGTGTTGCAGTGGAACTGGACAAGGCTGAAGGAAAAATTCAGATGAAATGGTTTGGGATTAAGGCTATAATGGGGAGTCATGAATGAAATTGTAAGAGGTTATAAAATTTCAATTGTGAGATGCATGGATTGGTAGGGGGAGATGTACACAAAACATTAATATCATTCAATGAAAGGTATGATTTACTAGTGATATAAGCCCTGAAAATTCTAAACCAACATAATTTGAAATAGAAGTATAAGGAGAGACAATGTCAACAGTAGCTTAAACAAAATCATCATCAAAATTAAAGGTGGCCAATATTGTATGGAATTCATCCAAAAAACTCCCAGGAATGTTTTATAAGAATTAATCAGTAGCATCAAGATTTTCAATTTATTATCAGTGAACGTACCACAAGACTCTGTTTTTACACCTGATACAGCAAATGTTCTACAATGAAACTTGCTTAAATTCTTATGAAGTTTTGGTATTGCAAACAAGGTAGCTGTCTTAGATGTGTAACAATTAAACAAACAAATATACAGAAATTAGGCTATTAGATAACATATAACTAACTTAACATGTCATCCAAAGGTCTATACATAGTGTTCCTTTCATTCAGAGAAGAAAATTTATAACTGATCATGCTTTATAGTAAATAAGCCATCCCTTATCAACTTTCAGAAACTTTATATTCCTATCTGGCCATAAATCCTTCATTGCCTTCACGTCAGTGACTGAAATGTTATTAAAAGCATCACAGTGGGGGTGAGCTACAAAGTTTCATATATCAGTAACACAAACTGCTTCCAAGGCCAGTTATGTAGAATAGAATGGCGGCCAATAACTACTTTTCTTACACAAATTTGCACCTGGAATGATGATAATTGTAATACTAACAGGGAAGGGTTAAGATTTCTAACAAAAAAAGCTTAGTCAGCCAAAGACTAACATTTATTCTGCACAGGAGCAAATGTCAGATCCTTCTTTAAGTTCATCTGATAAACAGTAAACGATCTTTCGATAAATTAAAAATAGAAAGTGTACCATTTACTTTGTCAAACTGAAGGAAATTGCTGGTTCTTTATACTGACGGTGACCTTGGGGATTCCCTTGATGTTATTCTCTTTATGACACTCAGTCTCTGTTTATGTTCACACTTCAAAAAGAATGCAATGTATTATGGGATAATTTAATTTCCCTAAGATCTTACAAATGGGGGCCAATATAATTCAGACCTCTACAAAGATTAGAATTTTCTGTCTTGTCCAGTCTTGAGGACCTTTTCAGAGATAAAGAATTGCCCACTGGAGTGTTATTCTCTACAGGTTTATCTTCATTGGTGAAATTATCCAGTTCAGACACCATAAAAAGCTAATCACAGCAGAGTGTTTTTAAAAAGAAATATTAGAATTATTTGATAGCTTTAAAGCATTATCTCCTTCATTTTCAATGATGTCATGAGTCAGCATTTTTTTTTTGCTTATGCATTTTTAGAGACTGATAATGCATATTCACTTAATGTAAAACATTGTTAATGTCACCTTTAATAACATTAAATAAGAGGGCGTTGGGAAAGTTTATTATAAAATTCATCAAAATCCTTCTGAAGTCTAAGCAAGTCACTTTCATGATATTTAAAATGTTCATTAACTCACTCATATCATATTAAAAAAGTAATCCCTTCCTTGATGGTGTCAACATTCATATCACACTGTTTGGAAATGTACTGATGTGGAATCCCTTAGGGATGCATTTCACTTTAACACACTCCTCAATAGATACTATATCCCACACAAGTGACTTGTATTTAAACCTTTTTCAAATGATTTTAAAAGTGCAGAAAAGTCAATAGTTGACAAAATAACTGGGATATTATGAAATAAACTGAAATCAAACTTTAGTCTAGCCAGTAAATCAGAATTATTGAACTTGTATAATAAGTTTCTGTCTGGGACCAATGTGTGATCAAATGAATCACTTGAGGTATACTTTCTTCATGCTGTTGTTAACTAGCATCTGGACTTCATGCAGGACTGTTCCTTAAAGGCAATAAAGATTTATAAAGCATTACCACAGCACTACAGAAATTGTTCAGTTTAGAATGAAGTGAAAGTCCACAGTAGTTACTTAAACTGCTTGGTGTATACAAATCCATCTCCCACTTCAGAACCACAAATAACCATTAAAACTAATCAAATAAAACCAAAAAGTTAGGGTTGTGGTAACTGGTATCCTGGATTTGCTCCCATGCATACAGAACATCAGGCAACGAGCACCCTTCAACACTCATTTCCTTAGCAGGTATGGGTTTTACAGGATCGGGTTGCTAGCCCAAGGCCCAACCCTCCTCAAAGGGTGCACCACACACTCACACCTAGGGCCAATTTACAGTTTCCAATCCACCTTCTGCATGTTTTTGGAATGTGGGAGGAAACCAGAGTACCTGGAGGAAACCCACACAAATGCAAGGAGGACATTCAGACTCCATACAGAAGGCTCCACAGCCAAGAATCGAACCAGAGAACTTCTTGCTGTAGGGTGACAATGCTAACCACTATACCACTGCATCATCCGTGGTAACTGGTATAACTAACTAAAAACTATACATACAAAATATCAAGTGGAAAACATCTATGCTGCATGAATTTATTAAAAGTTTAACACTTTCATCTTTAAACAAACATACGTCTTTAGAACTAAATTCCCCAATGTAAACCCACAATTATATAGAGGATTATGACTGGGTCACTGATCATAACAAGCATGTTATGTGTTCCAGGCATAGATGCCAAGAAATCCACCTAGAAAGCAAAGCCCGAGAGGTGAATCTTAGTCTCCATGTTAGGAATGCATAATTCTTTGTCACAACTGGAGAGCTAATCATAATTCTTTGTAGTGCATAGAGCTGTGTGCTACTAGTTAGTCAAAAATTAGATTATAAAAATGTGTGTTGTTCCTGCTTTAAAGCTGGTAAAGAAGTCGGGAAGTGGCTGATGTCCTTACTTGTTCCCCAATCAAGGGAAGCAGTTTATTTCAAAATGTATGTGTGTGTGCTTTATCAGACAGCAGTCAGAAATGGGAGTTAAAGCCTCTTCACGTCCTGCTACTGCTGTTTTCTGGTTGGTACTCTGCTTTTAGTGGAGACTTGATGTTAACAACACATGGAGGCATTGTTAAGACTGGGTCTTGCTCTTTAGCAGTGCTAAAGCAGGATATAATTTAGCCTTTTTTATTTTATTTTTTGTGTAAATGGGGCTGTCAGAAATGTATTGCTCATGATTATTCTTCACAAAATGCATATTAACTTAGTTTCTTCACAAATAAGACAAACAAAATGTTTATAAATTGTTTGTTAACAGTATGTAGTATGGATCCATAATTATGCAAACCGCAGATACCTAAGTTGTAGTTTTTTTAAGTGTTTTACAATTGCATTCTAATATCAAACTACAAGTGTATTAACAGATGACTGAAGGTAAAAAAAAGTTCTAAAGCGGTTAAGAGATCATCAACAGAGTCTGGGTTTGGAAAAAAAAGGCAATGTAAAAAAAAATTGTTCTGTGTGAGCTCTGGCCTCCCCAGGCTGGGGATGAGTAGTTAAAAAATGTTGGGGAGATAGCATGCACTGTACTAAAAGATACAAGGTCAAAAAAGAAAACAGGTTGTTAGACTAGGTGGCTTGTGTCCTTAAAATGTTATTGTTACTAAAACATGGTTGTTAAGTGTTCAAGTACAGCACTAAGCGAAAAGCATGAGGGTCTGTAGAGACTCTATTAACTAATATAAAACGTCAACATTCTGAATGCATGTTACTACTAAAAACAGTATATAAACTGTATGTTTTTGCTGCTTGGAGAAACTAATTTAAAAACTTTGTAAAGGCAGTCTCCCAGTGCTGTAATTTAATTGGTTTGAAATAAATGAAAAAATGTTTTGCACATCCTAAAGTGTTATTCTTAACTCAAAACTAACAGGTAAACCAATGTTATTTATGTATATTTTAATTGCAACATAACAGGGCTTTCCATGCACTACATAATTAGCAGTCATATGACCAGTGAAATCAGAAAAAAATAAAATAAAAATGAAACACTTAAATCATCTTAATTGTTTTAACATAAAAGTAATTTTTATATAAGCAGCATACTTTACATGTTCATAAATTCCCATGTTATTACCTTTATTCTACTATGACAAGAGATGGCAAAAACTCACTTTTAAACATAGTGTGAGTTGTATTTGTTTTAAGATGTTTCAATTTACAATACTTGATTATGTCTGTCTCTTTTAAAAGGTGATTTTAACATCACTTTTGGATATAAAGAATTAATCTGACACTTGAAACTGAATACAAGCCAATCAATTTCTCCATATATCCATAACCCCTTTTCCAATGTTTTATACATGGGGTTGGGGTGTCACTTTAACAGACACAATTAACTAGAGCCAATGTTTATACCAACGGGTGGCTAGCCCTGTCACAGTTTTCTTCTACACACACAAGCACACACACACGCAAAAAAATATATAATTCTGTATAATGTAAGTCAGGAAGGTGTAATACCCTCATTAAATGCAACTACAGTTTCAAATAGATGTCTTATGCTGTTTATGATGTGGTAACTCAAGCATATTCATTGGCATGCTCTTGGCTATGAAATCCATTTCTTTATCCATGAGCAGTATCTTTGGAAATGTTTTCCAGTGCTGAAGACTGTTTATGCCAGTCCTGGAGGTGTTCCTCCTGGTATCATGTTTGAGGTCCCCATTATGAGGTCCTTTGATCTTCATGTTACAGGGGTCTTCCCTGGTGTCCCAGGAGAACAGTTCAACTTACTTTTGCAGTGTGAAGAAACACCAGTGGGATTACAAGCCAGAGATAGAAATAGAGATAGATAGACATATTAATATCAATGAAAGAAATAGACTGCAGAAGGTCAAGAAAAGCCAAAAGGTTTGAAGTTTGATAAAACTAATGAACACAGTAATTAGGACTGTCCATAGAGATCCATGCGATATAACAGAAGTAAACAGGATATATTACTGTGCAGCTAAATTAATAACTGATAAAGTTCTATCACAAGAACATAAGGTAGTAAGGGAGAAAATGGGGAGAAATCAAATACCATCATGGAAGTATCGAATAGAGAAAACTATAAAGCAATTAAGACAAGTGTCACTGTTAGAAGAGAATAGAAGAGGGAACAGATCAAAAATACTTAGAAAGATAGATGTGATAAAAGTAATGTGCAGTATTAGAACAGATCAGGATTTATCATGCACTATCTCAAATAACAAACTAAAAATCTCAGCACAGGCAGCAAAACATGAAGATACACAGATAAACATAAACGAAAAGTACAAAATAAGCAATTTATTGATGACCCCAAAAAAGTTTTATAGAGAACTGGGAAACTAGGTAAATTGAATTGAAAGACCACCAAAAAAAAGAAGAAATAGACAGATTTTAGAGAAGTATCTATGAAGATCCTGTGGAACATAACAAAGATGCTAAATGGATAGAAGAAGTAAAAGAAAGAATAAGAATTTTAAAGGTACAGGATATGAAATGGGATAAAGTAACAGCCAGAGAGACTGAAACAAAGTTAAGAAAAGCCTCTAATTGGAAAACCCCAGGCCCAGATGCAGTACCTAACTTTTGGTTAAAAGTATTAACATCTTTGCATGAAGATTTTGCCATGAGTAAGAACTATTTATATGCACACCCTGAACAGACACCAACCTGGCTAACAACATGAAAAACAATGCTCCTACTTAATAGTGAACCTGCAAGCTACCCTAAAAATTATAGACCAATAACTTGCCTTCCAACAACGTATAAACTATACACTGGAATTGCTGCCGACAGAGTCTATACTGATGTAGAAAAAAACTCAATTATGGCAAAAGAACAAAAGGGCAATAAAAGAAAGTCATATGGAAGAAAGGATCATTTGCTGTTAAAGTCATACTGGAGAACTGTAAAAAGGGGAAGAATTTAAGTATGGCATGGTTTGACTGCAAAAAAGCATTTGATAGCATATCACATTAATGGATAAAAGAGTGCTTGAAAATGTATAAGATATACCCTTTACTAATCAACTACATTACAGTGACCATGAAACAGTGGCAGACCACTTTGCAACTAAGCCATGATAAAGGACAATTTATTATTCCAGGGATAAAAAATCAAAGGGGGATATTCCAGGGTGACTCTCTGTCACCGCTGCTATTCTGCCTTGTCCATAACCCATTAAGCTGTCTACTTAACAGCTAAGGCCATGGCTATAATTTGGCTCCTAGAAAACAACAAAGTGTAAAGACTTATCTTCTCTTTGTCGATGATTTAAAACTCTACAGCTCATCATATGAGGAACTGAAAGCACAACTAACTGCAAGTTGTCAAAACTTTTTCAGATGATGTAAGAATGTCATTTGGTCTTGATAAATGTGCAAAAGCACCTTTAAAGCAGGAAAACTGCAGCACCAAGAAAACATCAGTTTGGGACAAGAATGTGACAAAAGAAGTTGAGCAAGAGGGAGTGTATAAATATTTGGGAAATGATGAAGGATCAACAATTAAACATGAAGACTTAAATTAATCAGAAAACAGCACAGACATCTAGGACAAGGTATAAACCAATTTGCTTTTCCTGTCCTAACTTACAGTTTTGGAGTGACTGGCCCCGAAATGTGTTGGATACATATATATATATATATATATATATATATATATATATATATATATATATATATATATATACTCCCCATTCTGAAAGAGGGATGGACCTCCATGAAATTAATTACATGTATAGATCTGCAATCTTTGGACTCCACACATATCTGCAGAACTCACAAGACCCAAATGGAGTGAAGGTTTTGAAACATGAGGAGAATAAATCTAAAATGACTTCCCTGTTTAGGTTAGTAGAAGCATACTGGTGTCAAGCAGGTAGCAATTCAATGTGCCAAAATACAAAAGAAAAACTATAACATGAAGGACCAGATGAGAAGGCAAGAAATGTGGAACATGCATAAATACAGTTGTAAGTATAGTAAACTTCTGGAAGAACCTCATGTTGATCAGGAACGAATGCAGGACTGATTAAGAAGAGGCAAATTCAAAGCAAGAGATGAAAGGTTAATATTGGTGGCACAAGATAATGGGTTACATACACTTTCATTTACAAAGTCCATTGAACATGTGGGAGAAACAGACAAATGTAGGTTTTGTAAAATAGAACTGGAAACAGTTGCACACCTCACTGTTGGTTGCAACATACTAATGGCAGAAGAACTATATACTGAAAGGCATAATAATGTGGCAAGACTGTTGCACTGGGGATTGTGCAAACATTATGGAACTGAAGTGGCTGAAAAACACTGGAAACATGAGTCACAAGGCATCATAGAAAATGATGAAGTCTACATCACATGGGATCATCCATTACCAGCAGTTCAAAAGCTAGATGCTAGAAAACCGGATATAGTGGTCCAAGAAAAGAAGACAAAAGTAGCATTGATCATTGACATCACCACACCCAGTGACTACAGTGTCTTGCATACAGAGAGACACAAAGTCATAAAATATCAGGATCTGCAGACAGAAATGAGAGCAATGTGGAAGAAAGACACCCAGATAGTTCCAATAGTAGTAGGAGCTACGGGTCTTATAAAAAGGAGTCTACAATCATATTTAGATATGTTACCAATACATGTAATAACTCTGTATGAATTGCAGAAGGAATCATTACTGGGCACATTATGAGTGCTGCAAAGAGCACTTTTGGCTGACATCAAAAATTGAAACAATACTAATTTCATGAATTTAATTATGCTTTGACTTAGGAATGGGGTCCATTCCCGTCACAGTATTAGAAATCCAAAAAATTTGGAGAAATTAAAAAAACAGACCATTATCTCTGGTAACACAGACATAAGTAGTTCAAGAAGCGATATTGCCTAAAAAACGTTTACCTTGCAAAGGTAGGTCAAACAGTGGAGTCACATTGTTCTTGTAGATCAGTAGAGCCTCCAAAATTTTAACAGGACTGAGAATTCCATGTTCTTAATTGTTTTTAGTACTGGAAAAAATGTCTGCTGGTAACATTAAGTGTTTCACTATGTGTTATTTATTTATTTACTTTAATTATTTATTTAAATTTCTTAATTGGGGTAGAAAAATTATCAGAAATCCCAAATTTCATTCTTAGCCCAGGATTACAATCTCAGCCTGACAATTTCAGCCACAGCCCAATATTTCAGTATCTCAGCCATGTTATGAATGCAGTCATTACAAAGAATGTTTGAGATTAAACGTCTTTAACACTATTTAATCTGAACAGACCGGTGTTACTTGTTAATATTATATGAACAGCAGCTTTTAGTGGCTACATTTAACATGCAATTTAAGATGACAAGATGCTAACAGATGCACTCAGTTTTAAAGTATAAATGGGATCTTCATTATTTGCAGTTCCTTGATGCTAGATTTTATGCATGTTTTTATATTTTTATGTACATATGGGCACAGAACCAGCAGAAATATTTAATAGTGAGATTCCTAGAATTTTGACTGGATATCACATAGAAAGCTAGTGAGAAAAACTGAGAATAAGAGAAGGAACAAGGAAGCTGAAGATTCAGACAGCTCCTTCATAACAGTGCTAGAGGCAGGCACTAGGATAAAGAGCAGTAAAATATTAGCTCAGTGCAAAGTAGTGTTCTAATAGCTAGAGAAAAAACAGTTTCCTGAAGAGGTTGTGGTCCTGGCAAACAAACTTATTCTTTCTTTTACCCACAATGTTATCTATGCCAGTCAAGAATGAAATTACAATGATGCTGTCCAATAGCAATAAAAGAAGTCTTTCCTGAGGCAAGAAAGTCTGGTTCACAAACATGATCCTTTTTCCTGTTTTATTAATATTAATTTCAAACACTGAATACTTTCTACTTGCTGGGTAAAGAAGTATCAATATTAAACCCAGAAGATACCACCTTAGTTCTTAGATCTAGAAGGCATCTAATCTCCTCTCAGTAGGATACATTTTTTGTACAGACGATCAGATTTTGCAGGGCTTAAACATATAAAATCTCAGGACATTTGCCATTTTCAGTTGCCTAAAGAGGGACTGTCCCTCGCAAAGTGGGACAGGTGGTAACCCTACCTCTCAGCAGGCCGGAAAAAAAGCACCTTGAAGAAGTTTTTAATCTTTTTTTTCCTTTTTTTAAGTTTATTCAAGCCAGTTAAGCGAACTGATGGACAAGTGTTCTTATTCTCCTTTAGAGTGAGACAATCCCACACATCTTGTAACAGTAGAACTGAGCACAATACACAGCAAACTATGTCACTAGGTCTCTTTACACTTCTGTCACATGGCATCACAGACTTTTTAGCTTGAAAATGTCTTCAGAATTTGTGAAATTAGATCTGAACATTATTTACCATTGTATGTCCCTTTTAGAGTTTGGTTTGTTACAAATGAAAATGCACAGGACTTTTATAGCATTTAACTGTTTAATTATATAATTTGAAAATATTTGTTTTCTATGAGGAATTGTTTTGTATGTTTGTATGTGTTTGCTTTGAACTTACTATTTGTACACTAGCAAGAACATTAATTTAGTAAAAGTATAAAGACATGAGATATGTGACTGAGTTTTGTGGAATACCTCAACTTTAGAGTTGTCCATCTTCATCAAAGAAGACATAGTTGACATATGAGGCCATTAAACAACACTGGTTTAAGGATAAATCCTGATGGTACTCAGCTGGTCAGTATTTCTCATTCAGGAAAGCTGTCTCAAATCATACACCCTATTTCACTCCATAGAAACTGTGAAAAAATCTGTTAGTGGACTATGTAGTCATTAACTACCACAGAACTCCAAATAAATAACACCAACAGGTATGCTATCAGCCACAACACCTTATGAAAAATGATGGAGAGCATAATTGCTAACATGCATTGTTCCTTTCAGTTCTTGGAGTGGTCTCCAAACTGACTCCTCTTTTGAGCACTTAAGTCTGTGCTACCTGAAAACGTGTATGTATGTTCGCAAAGAAGTGTGCAACAAACAATCGAGCCCCTTCATAAACTGTCACACTCCTGTTTGCTGTCACGCTAAACAGAAACTGCCTGTAGCTTTCAGGTTCCGCTTTTTTTGCCTTACTTGTTCAGTATAAATCATTTTCACATTTTAATCAGGAATTAAACCAGTCATAAAAGGTAAACAATTAAATAAATAATACAAAAAAAAACATGCTTCAACCAATGCTTCCAGGTTGCCCTAAAAAGATTCTTATCCCTAATGGGTTTATATGTTTATCTAATAAATAAAAAAAGCAAATCAGGACATACTTTGCATGGTTATCGTGTTTGATTAAAAATAACATATAGAGATGCCTGTCAACATTATTCCCAATGTCCTTCACTTCTCACAATCAGCTGGTGGGCTGTTAATAAAGTTTTACTTAAATGGTGTAATCATTGGCATAATAACAACTTTACCACATTACATAATAGGGGATATATTGTATCAAGAACAGCAAAAAATATACAAAAATGTGCACTCATACAAAGAAATACTACAAACAACACAAGACCCCATACTACAGAGGAATAAAGGTCTGACCGCACCCTAGATGTTTTATTTTCGACTAGCTGCACGGGCACTGGAGGACTAGACAGAAGTGTTCAACACCTTCTCATCCATCCAGAGTGAAGGAGACAACTTACCTCTCTGCATTGGGAACCTCTGCAGGAAAGCAGGTGTGTGCCATAGCATAAAGAGCCTACCATGCCCATCCTGCAAATGGCATGCCTCTTGGTCAGGATGTTGCTTATGTGTGGAAATGCACATGATCAATCCAAGTCATCTACAGTGGAGGGGATACTGACATGGGTGGGGAAAGGACAGTCCACATGATTTGCAGCCTGGCCTGGTCTCTTAACATTCAACACTCACCTTAACTAGAGAGCAAATGGCTGAAGGACTTTTGCCCCAGTGGAAGAATGTATGGGTCAGTTGAGTGCAGGAAGAGAAATTTTGGGGCTGATCCTCTGAACCAATAAATACATAATTTGATTGCAGTTGGAGAAAATTTGGGGCTGATCCTCTGAACCAATAAATAAATACATACATACATACATAAATAAAGAAGCAGCAATACAAAGTCAACAAACTCAGTACAATAATGCCCACCAGGGTGGGTTAGTTCAGGAAAATAACAGAATTGTCAAGGGTGGGGAGGCCATCTGCCTCTCATACCAGATTTCACAACACCATGAGAAAGTACATGATTTCCATGATAAATTCAACTGACAGTGCACTGATTTGTTGTTTAGCTTATTAGCTTGCCAAAATGCTTGAATCTATTTTCCTAGTTTTTAAAATGTAATATTTGAATTGTATAGAGACAATCAAATGATGCAAGGTAATAACACTTAGTTGGGGGTTGGTATAATGGTTAAGGTAAGAAGACTTGGCAAAAGGAAACTGGAACCAGGAAACTATTTATTAGTGCTTTCATCACATACAATGAACTTCTTCAGCTGAGGAAGTTCATTGTATGTGAGTGAATGAAAGCACTAACAATAAATAGTTTCCTGGTTCCAGTTTACTTTTGCCAAGTCTTCCTTTTTTTCCAGTTTGTCTCTTTTCTACATAGTTTTCTGTAATGGTTAAGGTGTTTAACTCGCAGACACAAGGTACAGTGTTTGATTCTCACCTTTGGGAGGAAAATTGGCTAGGCTTGGAATGCTCCATTAAGGTAGCTAGCCTAGTAATTAGTTAACAATATGGATTAGTTAGACATGTAGATGTCAAGGTTATAGTGTAAATATAGCTAAAAACAGCAGGCTTGAATCTCAAGCCTCCAAACTGTGTTCAGTTGTCTTCCAATGTGTGAAGTATTGGCTTTACCAGAAAAGCTCCCCAAGACTCTGCCACAACTTGCAGTGAGGGAAAGGTTAGTTTTTGCTTTCTTGTATTTTTTGTTTTATTGCCTTCTTCTGTTTTGTATATTTCTTTAAACTGTGTTTTCTTGTATTCTACTTTTAATTGCATATTTAAACTAGGAAAGAGACCACAGCTATGTCTCTTGTGAATCACACAGTCTGTTTTGCTCCTGATGAGAGAAGGAGCACGGGGACATTATTTCACCAGGACTGTTGATCACCAGAAAGCCTATTAACTGCTTCAAAGGTGCCAGCTTGTAATTTGTTCTTATATTCTACTCCTGTTGAGAGAAGGAGCAGAGTGCATTGATTCCTGACTGTTTCTGGTTGGGATGGGAGTGTCTATGTTTGATGTTTCTCATTGGTCTGGTTGCTATTCAAGGTATCTACTAGGAAAAGGCTACAACAAGCCTACAGAACCTTATACCATCTGGGACAAGACTGTGGATCACCAAACAGGTTGTGGTCTGCTTCCCATCTTGAGACTGGTGCTACTGTTTTGCTTCTGGTGAGAAAAGAAGTATTGTATCACAGTGTGAAGCTGTGGTGAGACCAGCAGTAGTAGTAGCCAGGCAGTAGTCATTCAGGTGAATTCACTCTTTTCATCTTTCTTGACAAGCTAATTCTTTCTTTGCAGTAAGTAATGCTTGATTTGCTTCTAACTTCAGAATATGTGCCTAAATACTTTATAAATCATCAGGCTCTACTTATTAGTTCCCCTCAACTGTTTGCCAGTACCCGGTAAAGACACAGATACCTTGAGTTGACATTTTTCCTGTAAATGCACCATTGATATTTCACCAATAAATAGTTACCCACAGTCAAACTAGTTTGAAGTGAAATACACTGCCCCCAGAGCTGCAAACCAGATACTCCTCACATTACTTTATATTATCACTCCATCTAATCAATAAAAAAGGGTATGTTGCCATGGATATGAACTTTCCCACTATTTCAGTTAGCAGCTTGGTGGATATGGGCATCCTGAGGCAGTTTAGAAATTGCATCATGTTTACTGACAACCAGCTAATTATCAAACCAACTGATATGGTATGTGAAAGATGCATTTACACAATGTCACTGGAGGCAAACCTCTTACATAAAAGTACTCCTGATGTCAGTAAGGTTGTCAGTAGTACACACGCTGCACCCATCACACACAATTCAAAGCAGACACATAGACCTACATATGCTGAGGCAATTAAATGTAACCTTCCTAAACCCTAAAGCCCTCCTAGATAAAATACACATAACAAACACACTCAGCAACCCCGAAAACCCTCTTTCATAACACCCACATCAACGCATACAAGCAAATTTCATGGAGCCTCTGCTTCTAAGCCAATGAGGCAAGCCACCACAGAATCCAACATTCTAGTCATTGGAGACACTGTTGTGAGACACACTAATGTCCCTCTAACCAGATTAAGTAAGGAGAAAGTCACATTTAGTTGCTTATCAGGGGCCAGGATCCACCACATTACTCATACATTCAGGTCACTGGACCACAAGTACCAGTATGACTCAGTCATAGTCTATGTGGGTGGAAATGACCTGAGATGTACCTCCCTAGACTATATGAACAGAGACATCATAGAGTTCTTGGAATATATGTCCCAGGCTGGTATGAGTCTAGCAGTGACCAGCATTTTACCTTCTCTAAGGATGATGCCACAATATTAACAAAAAATGATTGACTTTAATAGTTGGCTTAGTTTCTGGTGTCATTCTAAGGGAGTGTAATATTTGTCAGTATGGAAAGAGATGGTCAACAGACCATGCTGCTTTGCCAGGGATGGTCTGCACCTCTACCTTCTAGGCTTTCAGATATTAGTTAAAACATTGTCCTCCTCCATTACTGTTTTTTAGGCAATGCCAAACTGAAAGTACTTCTGACATAGTAAATCAAAACCAAGAAAACCTAAAGGTGTTACTGCTCAATACTAGGAGTCTAAACAAAAAACTCCACACCCTAGAAGCTCTCCTTACCCTAAAGAATGCTGATGTATGTGCAGTCACTGAGACATGGTTTAAAGCCATGAAGAACACACCAACAGTGCAAGGTTATAACACTTTCCACACATTTAGAACAGATACTATACAGACAGGGACTAAAGGTGAAAACACTACACAGACAGGGACTGTCTTGATTTACATCAAAAATAAATATACCTCAAGGCTGGTCACAGGACAATGCACTTGAACTTCTCCATGTTCAGATTACTATAGGCAAAATCCAATGCCACTTCCTTGCAAGCTATATATACCTCTATGACTCAGGAAACCCATACTATGTATTTAAACTTATTGGAAACACTCACCATCCAACCCAATACCATATTAATGGGTGACTTTACTTAACCCACTATTAAATGGGAATTATATATGACACCAAACATATAGGCACAGAGATTTCTGGATTTTGTAAACACAAAACTCTCTCGACCAGATTGTCAATATACAAACAAGGGGTGCAACCATACTGGATCTGGCCCTCACTAATATGGGAAAGTGCTGCACACCACCAGAGTAATGTCTTCTCTGATAAGATCAGACTGCAAAATGGTCTCCTATGAAGTAAAAAGTAAACCTGGAACCTCAGCTAACCCTAGAACATTCAAGAACAACTTTAAGGCTAACGTACTACTATTAAGTGATAACCTGGCAAAATGTAAAGCCCTCCCCCCCAATACACCATGAGAACACTGGTGCCTATGCAGAACTGTTCACAGAAACCATATACAAACATGTTAATAGCTGCATAGGGGCATCTGTACCCACCAGGAAGAAGTACAATACTAGCACAAAAATAATCCCCCCTGGTGGAATCACAACATCAATAGACTGTATAACAGAAGGAAGAAATAATGGCAAAAAATAGGAGGTGCAGTACCCAGCAGGATAAAAGCACTGTCTTTAAAATAAATGAACAACTCAGAGGACAAATAAGGTCTATCAAAGCCAAATATGAGGTAAATTTAGGGCTGTCTGGGGAAGCCAGATCCAGGTGTCTCATACTGCAGGGCCCCAGCAAAGGGTAGATTGGGGCACTATGGTGTCTCACACCCAGGGCCAGCTGGGGGAGTTGGCTGTCAGTGTGGGTGAGCTGAGGGTCATCCTGGGAAGCCAGGTATGAGATCTTATCCTCCCAGCCCTCACAGAAGTGGAGATAGGGCCACCGTAGGGTCTCACACTTGGGTAAAGCCAGGGGAGTCAGCTGTCAGCGATGGTGGGCCAAGTGCCATCCCAGGAAGCTAGGTCTGTGATCCCATCCTCCCAAGGCAATCTTTAGCTATGTCTGCAACCTCAAAGGCAACACACAATCATGTACAGAACTCATTTTAAATGGAGCCACCTATACTGAGACAGAAGATGTAGCTAACATACTGGCCAACAAATTCCGCTCCAACTTTACCCCTCTCTCTCTCCCACAGGTTTCCCTTAGGAAATACCATCAAAAATAACTTCCCTTGCTATCACTAGGGAACAGGTCCTTAATGCTCTCTCTAAGGCCAAGAACACTGTATCAATGGGCCCAGACAATATCCCAGGATGCCTTCTAAATAGCATGAAACATTACCTATTGGGCCATCTGGAATTGCTATTTAACTGTAGCCACCAAATAGACTTCATGCCCAATGAATGGAGTCATCCCTATGCACAAAGGTGGGCCTTCTACAGCCCCTGAAAGCTACAGACCCAGAAGTCTCACTAGTCTCATATGCAAAGCCATGGACAGAATTATCATGGAATTATCAATAATGACATAGAAAACCTCCAGATACTGGACCCAACTCAATTTGGTTTTGTCAAGTGCAGGTCATGCCTACTCAACCTGGTAGACTTCTTTCAGAAGGTCACCAAAAAACTAGATGAGGGCAAAATGGTTCGCACTGCATTCTTTGACCTGGCCAAGCATTTGACACAATCCCCCACTCAGGCATTGTTGAAAAAATTAAGAGGTTAGGTACAAACCCTTATGTCACCTGATGGATAGCCAGCTGGCTCACACAGGACTCAGGAAGTTAGAATTGGGCAGTTCACCTCTACAAAAAAGCCAGTCACAAGTGGAGACCCTCAGAGATTAGTCCTATGACTACTTTTTGGCATTCACTTCTCTGAAGTCAAGGCCAATGTCAATGACCTCTGGCTGACTAAATTTGTGGATGATTGCAAATTAGATGCAGTCACTGAATCACCCACTGACACACAAGTTCTCCAGGAAGAGCTGATACAGACAACCTGTGCTAGAGCCATGAACTAAAGCTAAATGCTAAGAAGTGCATAATAGTATCATTCAGGAAGTTATACACCCCTGGTACCTATCATATTTACAAAATACCTCTAAGATTTGACGCAGTAGTCAGGGACTTGGGAGCACAATTAGACAAAGATCTAGCCTTTGACCATCATGTGTCTACAGAAGTGAAGAAATCTTTCTATGTTGTGCAACTTATAAATAAAGGTATGGCATCTAGGTCCAAGGAAGTTATTGTTCCACTGTATTTGGCATTCATCAGACCTATCATTGAGTACAATGCCCCCTTTGGTATGTACCTAACCAGGCATATCCAGCAATTGGAATGTCCACAGAGGTTCCTCACTAAAAGAATACAGGATGTAAGTAACATGTCCTATGCAGACTGCCTTATGGCCTTATCCATGCATTCTGCTCCCTACAGGCTATTGAGGGGGGAATCTATGCCTGGCATACAAGGCATTGTCAAACCCCACCCTGATGGACCTCCTGCAGATCCGCAAAATAAACAGCACCAAAATTACCCATTCAAAAGACTTAAATCTTGCCAGTGATATAAACAGGGCCTGCTGGACAGACAGGTATGTATCCAAGAGATTACATCTGCTTTGGAACAGACACCCCATCCATGTGAATCAGAGTTCCTCCCTAATCCAATTCAAATGTAACTTAGACAATTGGATGGGGAACAGGAAATTCATTCCTGGTTTGGCACCGATGTCTCTAATGGACACAGGCAACCTCTAAATGATAAGTCTCCTTTCTTGTTAATGTTTCACCTCCCAATCCCTGCTTATACTTAAGGACACCAGAACTTGTCAGAAATTTGTGATGCATCACTAGGCTTAAAAAGGCCCTTGTGGTCATTAGTCTTGTAAGCAGCTATAAACCTATGAATCTACAATCATGTTGTGTATCTTCAAACCTTCTGGCATGCTTCCTTTCAGGTTGTAAAGGTAATAGGTATCTAATTCCATTAGTGAATAATTATTGCTGGAAGGGCAGTATTGGAAATGAGAGGGCAGAGATAACTTGTGTAAATAATGTGCCATAAAATAATTCCTAGCAAGATCCCACTGATTTATTTATTTTTTTTAAATACTTTTTATTGATTTTACAAATCTGAAAAATTACAATTCAAATACAAACACATGAACAGCAAAAGGAAAAAAATAACTATTTAGATTTATTTAATTTTTCATTACTCAAGTTTAATTGTCTGCTGTGAGACACTGAAGAACATGTAACTGGCTTCGCTGGCATAATATTCACTTTCATTTGTCTAGTATGGGGTTTTGTGGAGTTATTAAACAAGCACCATATGCTGTTCTGGAATTAGAGTGAGTAACTTGAAAGTAGAAGGATTATCTTGGAAAATATTATTGTAAAGTACTTAATAAAAATAATGCATCTCAAAGGTTTCTGTTATGCTACACTATAATACATCTGGAAGCAGTCACATCACCACAGCATAATAAAAAGAAATAAAAGGCAGTTTCATAGGGTTTATAGACTGGGTTGATACTGGCTGTGACAGCCTCTCTACCCCAGGCCACCAATCAAGGAGCCTCAATCCCTCACCACTGACAATGGTGAAAGACATCCACTAAAAATATGAATGGATTTACACGGTATTTTAAGATGCAGCTTTCTGCGTCAAACACAGTTTCCTCCAACAGCACACAGAGAACATGTTCTACACTTGGGACTGGACTCTCCAGATCCCAAAAAAGACAAACTTTGGAGCACTGTGTCCCAGTTCCAAGTAGCTGACACACCCACACCTGGGTATTTGATTTTCACATACACACATTTCTGGGAAAGGCTGGCACAGATTTACTAGCTGTACCCCTTCTGCCCAGACTATAGGGTAACCATGCTGCCACCAGTCAGCCACTCTAAGGCTCTTACAAGAGTGTCCATTTATACTGAGTAAAATCAATACTAATACAAATGGTAGAGTGTAACCAAAGCAGTAAGGCTTTTCGGAGTGACTAAGGCATCACTAAAATAAGCACAAGTACTCTCAAGGCATTAAAAGTATTCTCTAAAAGACCAGACACAATGAAAGCTATTAAAATATTTAATAATAAACAATAAAATAGAAAACATGAGTATACTAACTATCAATAAACACCAGAGTTTCAATCACAGAAGAAATAAAAATAACAAAGTTGAACAGATTCACACAGATGCAGAAAAACAATACTTAACTAATCTCACTGTATATCTTGACTGTCTAAAGAATAACTGTTCTTTAGCTAAATTAATTAATACAACAAGGCTAGATATGATGTTGAGATGCTTACTTCTACAAGGCTAGGTGATGAGCTACCAACTAAACTAACTGAACTGAACTCAACAAACTGTGATAACTGACATGGATCTTTTTTATATCAGGTTCCAAAGAAAACAAAACAAATTGCTGTGAGAGTTTCATCCTCTCAGTGCTGGTTATAGAATGACATCACATTTGATCACCTGACTCTGGTACAATACACACTCAGAGCTTTGCTAAGATCTGTTGCAGTATCTGAAAGCTATAGAACAATTTCAAAAATTTCTCCTCTTCCCTTCCTGAATTCTTTCTTTAAACATTAACATTTAAGGGTTGGGAGGGTGGCCTAATGGGTAAGGTGTTTGCCTTACAAACACAAGGTGCAGGGTTTGAGTTTCACAAGGGATAATTGGCTACTTTGTGCATGTCTCACTATGTTTGTAATAAGTATTACAACAAGGTACGCTGTTTCTACCACGTACATTACCATTTCTTTAACTGTGTGGTAAGTCAGTACTACATACTACAGTTTTCTGGAAAAGAATAGCATGTCTCTGTTAGCTGCTTTTCCTCCTTATTTTCATTCAGTATGAATGAATGCCCACTGTTATGACATTTCCCAATTCTTAAGTATTCATTACCATTGTTAATTTATTTGTGTATTTGCAAGGGAATCATGCTGCAAAGACTTATCCTTCATAAAACCAGAACTTTGCCTTGTTGTATGTTTGTGTAAATTTGAAAGAGTTGTTTTGTTTTACCTTGTTATGCAGCACAGCCATTCTGTATTTTTCACAGACATATAATAACATTTTTTATCTGATGTATTTGATCATTTTTGACTCAAACACATTTATTTTTCTTTAATACATTTGTTAACCAGGTAATTCCACTGGAAACAAGTGTCCCTTTTCTGAGGTGACCTGGTAGCACTTTCTAAGTGAATTGCTCAGTCACACATTAGGCAAACGGTAGTAGAAGGAATGAAATCTTATTCCGTTGGCTACAGGAGACAGCTCATTAATTACTCCCAGCCTTACTCTTCTACACTAACTGCTAGATACAGCAGACAGTAACTGCTGATTATACACTTAAAAGAAAAATTCTGGTGTAGTCAGTGATGGTTTTTAAATGTTATGACAGAGATAGAGGCAACTTTGACACCTACCAGGGTTTTTATCTTGAGTTGTGAATTTTCAAAAGTAAAAAAATAAGGTATGGGTTACATATTAGCCACTGCATCAAAGTTTCATAAAGGGACAGTTTAGATAGAATGGATCCAAGCAGGATATTTGCCTGTTCTTTAACAATGAGCAACTTAGCTTTTAATAAAACACAGCAACAGTTTTCCATGCTGAGGGTGGAAAAGTAAAGAATGTGCATATATTTTACTACAGTCAATATAGAAAGTTATTATTTGTCCTTGACAGCCAGCATGTATTCATGTTAGTATACCTTTCCCTAGCATTCTTACCATCCTAGGGGAATTTCCACACCAAGAAAAGTATTTTTTTTTTTTTTTTTTACTTTAGACAATGTCCTGTCTAAAGAGCTCAAAACTATGAATGGTCAAGTACAATACCAGCTGTTTAAAGTAAGTTGTGGTTCATGGTAGAGATTCATGTCTTATTGATAAATCACATGAAGGAAATTAGCTTAAGTTTTTTATTGTTTTGTGCCAAATTTTACCAAAACTTTAGTTTTATTTGTCTTGAAAAGGATAATTTATTAAGGTCTGTTTCAGGTTGCTTTTTGACAGTAGCCAGGACAGGTACGCATATGTAGTGATTTTGAATGACTATGTTATGTATAAACATGAATTAAAAACTGGAAAACAAAGCCTGTAACAAATGCTGCTTCATGCAAACATTATTAATGACCCTGATGTCCTCCCCCACACATTCTACGCAGTGGTAGTGACCCTGCACTACTCCCTACACATTCTACTCAGTGGTAGTGACCCTGCTGTCCTACCTACACATGCTACTCAGTGGTTATGGCAATTAATTTGTAAAACACCCCAAAAGCTCTAACAGCACATAATGGCACATGAAAGGACAATAGGTTATGAACGCAGAACAGAAAAATGTACATACATTAACAAATAAACACAGGATTAACACTCAGTAACTGACCGCTTAGCATCATTATTCAGGAATGTAAGTAATCCACCATTTTATCTCTGCATGATTTATGACAATAGTATCACTTAGGGTTGGGAAAAGAAGCACTGCAACAAAAAATACCTAAATTTACATCTTATATTTTATTATAAAACTAATGGGGCAAAATATGCACTGCTTGCTGCAACTCCTAAGCATAAATATGGCAACAGGTGGGTTGGGTTGCATCATTAGGCTTATAAAAGCGCTAGTGGTCGTTAGCCTAGTATATACCTATGAAACTATGAATGTATATCACCAACATGTAGTAAGAGTTTAAACTTAACCATTATGACAACCTTGACTGTGTGTGTGTGTGTGTGTGTGTGTGTGTGTGTGTGTGTGTGTGTGTGTGTGTGTGTGTGTGTGCGTGTGTGCGTGTGTGTGTGTGTGTGTGTGTGTGTGCATGTGTGCACATGTCCAATTCGGCCCACCTGGATCTTATCCTACTAACTAGTTTGGGTTTATCCGAAAGGAATCCTCAGTGCTGAATCCCTCGCCTTTTGCTCTCAATAAATGTATGTTGCTTTAATACAAACTCAATTACCATAATATCCTTATATGCTAGCCTGTCCCTCAGTGTGTGTGACTCAGCAGCCTACCACAGGCCACAAAGATCCCCACTAACTCACTACCTCTAACCTCCCATTCCATTTTTGTATCCCTCTGGAGACTTACCCTCTCACTCACTCTTTACCTCTACCTTTTCTTACCTCTGCCTCTAGCTCCATTCTATCTCCCCATAGCCTCTCTGCCAGCCTAGTATCCACTCACCACTAGGTGGCAGCACTTTCCCACATTGCATACTCCTACTCTAATTTTACAATAGCTTTTCCTCTTTTTACTCTCTCCCTCCTCACCACATACTTCTACAGCCTACTATCCCATAACTTTTTCTCCTCTCCCCCTCCACTTAACTTTTCTCCTCTCCCCCAGAGTTACTCAGTTTCTCTAGCATTCCTATCCAGCTTTTTACTGCACTTTCTCTTACTTACCAAAGTTCCTACCTGAAGTGGCTGATACTTTTTCAGCAGGGCTCTTCTGCTCTTTTGCTCTACACCCCCTTGATCCTTTTTCCCCTCCCTTCTCTCTTCCATAGCGAACTCCCTGCACTCCCTCTCCACCATATGTATCCCCCCCACCTCCTCTCCTGAGTTTACATATAGACACCAGTACCTTCTTGGCGCCTTTTTTTTTTGAATCTCCTAACCAGGATTCGCCTCCTCGCTCTTTTTTTTCCACCAGGCAGGTAACACGGTAGTGCTGCTTGTTCACCCATGGGTATCATTTTATGTTTTTTTTTAAAGCTTAAATGAGTGCTTTTCCTTCCACCGCTCAGTAGTTGTATGCATTGTTGAGAGTTTCATTTTGTCTACATGTGTTTGTTTGGGCAAACGCTCCGAGACAAACCTTGGCATCTGCCTACTCTTTGCTAGTTAGAAAGCGCTAATTTGTTTGTGTAATAATGTCCTACCTAACGCTTACCCTGCTGTCATTTAGGTTATGATTTTTAAAAAAGCTGATAAGTTAGTAAGATGTTATACAGTGTTTATTTGTCTGTGTAAGATGTTTAAATGTGTTTATTTGTCTGTGAAATTGCGTCTTACTAAACGCATACCCTGCTGTTACTGAGGTTAGGTTTAATGTACTACTGTACACTCCGCTCGCTCAAAGGTGATTTTCTCCTACAGAACACTCATCTAATGGACTAGTTGCTGATTTGGTAAGATACCTTCCTGTTGAGCAAACACTCCAATGCCAATTTCAGATTCCTGGCTGTTATTACTTGCTCAAAGGTGATTTTTTTCCATAAATAAAAGGTGTTTTCCATAGAAAACTAATCTAATAGACTACATTCCACCTTGGTTAAATACCTCCTGTTGAGCAAACGCTCGGATGATTATTTCAGACTACTGTCTGTTTCTGCTTGATTAGAGACATTTTCACTACCCTGGCACACTTTCACTTGGGTCAAATCGGAACCCCAGCTCAGATTTTACACTCTGTTGGCTCAAATGGTTCCTATATACTAGTGTGAAGCTGTATAGCTGTATAGTTTAACTGAAACTACATTTGAACCGCTCTGTGGTTAGTGTTTCGGCTCTGCTGAAACAAACGGGTGAAGCTTTCTCACCCAACACCTTTGTTTTATTCTTGCACTAACAACTGTGTGGGAGCATGCCCATCCCTCTGTGCATTGTAGCAACTACAGTCCCTTTCGCATTAGTACCACAAAGAGGTATGTACCCCACATCACTCTCCTGTTTGCTTACAGGCCATACTTAGTAGGTTTGTAAGCACTGGGTCCTACCCTAGAATGCCTTTATATTAGGCGCTGTATTGCAGCTGCTCTAGAGCCCGCTTTTTCCTTTTACTATTACCAAAATGCCTCTTAACTGAGGAATGTAAGTAGACTAAGCGCTCTTGTAGCATACTCTTCCCCCCATTTACCTTACCTCTAACCACTCTGTAGCTCAAACGCTATTGGCTACTTCTATATATATTGCCTAGCCACTATCTGAGCTTGTTTGGGATTATACATTCCCCTCCCCAGCTTATTGTACTGGCTTTGATTAGTTGCTAAGGATTTTTATACTCTATCTGCGATCAATAATGGATATTTTTTAACTTTCTGCCTTAAGACATATCCTTCCTTAGATGTATTTGCCTTTGTCCGTGATCTGCAGTCACGTAGCTATCCTTTAACATTCTATGCAGAGGTACAATGAATATTTAACTTGTTTCAAATGTTTTTAGTCTGCCTGAACTTGTTGTTGTATCACTGTATTTATCTGCTCTGCACAACAGACTTTTAAAATGTATAATTGTATTCTGCCTTAAGACTGTTACTAACTGGTTGTGATAATTTCTAAGTCTTGTCTGTGCCTCTGTGTATTTATCTGCTCTGCACAACAGACTTTTAAAATGTATAATTGCATTCTGCCTTAAGACTGTTACTAACTGGTTGTGATAATTTATAAGCCTTGTCTGTGCCTCTCTCTCTCTCCCTGTCCTGCTCTTCTGCTCTCCTTCATTACTGCTCTCCATTACTTGTACCTTTTCCTTAACCCTCCTTCTCTTATTTACCCTTTTTCCTGACCTACACCTCTATTCTTTACCCTTTCCCTCCAATTCTACTTCACCTAATATACTGTTTAGTTCACATTTTCTTCGTCCTCCTCCCTATACTTACTTTTGTCTGTTTCTCCCCTCTCTTTTACAGCATACCTATCCTGAGGGTCCATCAGCACCTTCTGAATTACATGGACACCACGCATAAAGCCAAGTCGGCCCACCTGGATCTTATCCTACTAACTAGTTTGGGCTTATCTGAAAGGAATCCTCAGTGCTGAATCCCTCGCCTTTTGCTCTCAATAAATGTATGTTGCTTTAATATAAACTCAATTACCATAATATCCTTATATGCTAGCCTGTCCCTCAGTGTGTACCACAAAGATCCCCCACTAACTCACTACCTCTAACCTCCCATTCCATTTTTGTATCCCTCTGGAGACTTACCCTCTCACTCACTCTTTACCTCTACCTTTTCTTACCTCTGCCTCTAGCTCCATTCTATCTCCCCATAGCCTCTCTGCCTGCCTAGTCTCCACTCACCACTAGGTGGGAGCACCTTCCCACATTGCATACTCCTAATCTAATTTTACAATAGCTTTTCCTCTTTTTACTCTCTCCCTCCTCATTCTCCCACATACTTCTACAGCCTACTATCCCATAACTTTTTCTCCTCTCCCCCTCCACTAAACTTTTCTCCTCTCCTCCGGAGTTACTCTGTTATTCTAGCATTCCTATCCACCTTTTTACTGCGCTTGCTCTTACTTACCTCAGTTCCTACCTGAAGTGGCTGATACTTTTTCAGCAGGGATCTTCTGCTCTTTTGCTCTATCCCGCTCCGTCCGCCCTGCGGGCTCACTCTGCTCCCCTACCCTACCCCCAATTCCCACCCCCAGTGGTCCTACATTTATTGCCATCCCTTACTCCCTCCCCTTGACAACGCCCAAACCTGCAACAGCATAACTCCTCCCTCTCCACCACTCCAACCCTTTCCTTATACTCCTCCCCAATTTCCTCCAGCCCAGCCTACTTTCATCAAATTTCCATATCCCTATCTCCTCAAAATAATCTTAAACCACAAATGCCCTCTTTTACTTCCACAACTCTCACCCCCATAACACTCCTGCTTATTCTACTTCCTCTATATCATGCCACCTCTTATACAAACCTCCATGTACACCTTCCACCTCCACCTCCATACCCCAACCATTCAAATCACTTCCACAACATATCCACCTCTCTTACCCCCTTTCACCCAACCTCACTATTCTCCTTAAAACACTTCCAAATTCCTTCTAATTTCTACAAACCTAAATCCACATCCCTCCATCCATACCTAACCAAACAAACTCCTAAAAAACTCATACATCTTCTCACATACCTCTTCTTAGCAGGCGACATCCATCCTAACCCTGGACCAAACACTTCTCCAACCCATAACCATAGTTCTAACAACAAACCTACCAATAAAGACCTCAAATTCCTCACCATCAATGCCCAAAGCTTAACTAATAAAATTACCCTATTTCATGCCTGGGTCAATCATAACTCACCTGACATAGTAGCCATCTCTGAAATCTGGCTAAAACCACACATAACTGACTCAGAATTCCTCCCCCGTGGATTTCAATGCCTCCAATCTGACCGACTAAACAAAAGAGGTGGTGGAGTAGCACTAATTTACTCTAATCATCTATCACACCTTTCCCGAATCCTATTCCATCCTTTCATAATGCTGAACTAGTAATTGGCATGCTAAAATTAAACAGCCATAAAATGATCTGCATCATCTCTCTCTATATTCCCCCTGGCAATAACACCAATACCTTAGAAGACTTCCTCTCCTGGACCTGCACAAATATAAAACAAGAAACATACATATTGGGAGACGTAAATATAGACGGGCAAAAAATCATAGACCCTAATCCCACCTTATCAATTAACCTATTCAACTTTACTCAACTTATTCACACCATCACCAGACCCAACAAAACCAATGGCCCTGGCTCAATCTTAGACTGGATACTAGTGTCCCACCCAAATAGAATCACTACATCTGGTGTCACTCCCAACCCATTAGGAGACCACCTCCCTGCATTCACCCTCAGAGCCACCTCCACTTCCCCAACCTCTCACCACCTCCTACATACCCGTAACCTAACTAACTTTAATCCCTCCACCTTATCTGCCTCTCTTAAGCTCATCAACTGGAACCCTCTAAAAACACTGCCTCTTGACGAAGCCGTAGACTTCTTCAACTCTACATTCCTTTTTATCCTAAACTCCCTAGCTCCAACACAAACCAAAAGGGTTAAAGCCAAAACAGCACCCTGGCTTACAAAATCTACCAAGAAAATTATGCAACAAAGAGACAAATCTTGGAAAATCTATCTCCACCACAAACAGCCAGAACTGCTACTAAAATACAAACAGCTCCGAAACCTAGCCAAAAAACAAGTCATTAAAGATAAAAAAATCCTACTACAACCACCTACAAATAAACCATACAAAAAACCCCAAACAATTTTGGAACTCTATAAACACCCTCCTCAAGCCTGGTACCACAAAAAAAACCTTGTCACGACACCAGCAAATCTGACCTGGAAATTGCTAAACTATTCAATACCTTTTTCACCTCCTCCATTGCTGAGTTAACCAAAACCTTCCCAAATAACATCCCCCCACCAACCTCCTCCCAAGCTTCCACCCCATCTCCTCCCACTCCCCATATTTTCAAACTTAAACCAGTATCTACCAACCTCATAAAGAAATTTCTCTACAAACTTAAACATTGCACCAATGCTCCTGACAACATTCCCTCCTACTTCTTAAAAATTGCCTCTGACTGTTGCTCTTCCTATCAGCATCCTGATCAATAGATCACTTCTTGAGTCATATGTGCCAAAACTATGGCGTTCTGCTTTTATTCTCCCTCTCCACAAAGGTGGCAACAACTGTAACTTCTCCAACTACCAAACCATAGCCATCCTCTCTCCCATCTCCAAACTTCTCGAAAAATTCATTCACATACAGCTCTTGCCATTCCTAACCGAACATCAACTGCTCTCTCCTACCCAACATGGCTTCCGCCCAGGACACAATACCAACACAGCCCTTCTCTCCTTTTTACACTCTATCAATTCAGCCCAAGATTCTGGTAACTTAGTTTCATCTGTTCTATTAGATCTTTCTAAAGCCTTTGATACCATCTCACACACCCATCTACTTAACCATCTATCTAACCTTAACATCTCACCTAAAACTCTTTCCTGGTTATCCAGTTATCTTTCTGACCGGTCCCAAGCTGTGAAATGGAGCTAATCCTCTTCCACATTCCTTCCAACACTCACAGGAGTTCCCCAAGGTTCCATTCTTGGCCCTCTGCTATTCAACATCTTTATTAATGATTTCCACAAAGCCATTCCCTTCACCAAAATTGTCCAATATGCAGATGACTCTACTCTCATCTGCTATGCCTCCAATCAAACTGAACTCAAGACTCTAACTCAATCTGCCTTCTCAACCACTGAAAAATGGATGCACCAAAACCACCTATCACTAAACGCCAACAAAACTAAAATCCTCCTATTTACCCCCTCAAAATCCACCCACATTGACAAAAACTCATTCCAAATTACCAGCCTCAACAACTCTGTCATTGATATTGTTCCCTCCACCAAACTCTTGGGAGTCACCATTGACTAAAACCTAAAATTCAATACCCACATCCAACTCAACATCAAGAAAACCCACATAAAACTCGGCCTACTCTACAGGAATAATCACTTCCTCTCTCCCTCTACTAGACTGACCCTAGCCACAACTTACCTTCTCCCATCCCTTCTTTATAGCGCTCCTCTGCTTACTAATCTATCTACCACCCTTACATCCAGACTAGAAATATGCTACAACAAAATCTCCAGATTTGCCACTAATGCTAAAGCCTCCTCCCACCACTGCTCCTCCCTACTAACTATAAACTGGCTAGAACTCCCCAATCAACTAGACTTCCTCCAATTAGTCTCAGCCCAAAAATTACTATATCAACCCACCAGCTGCCCTGCTTTATCTAATATCCTCCAACCTTATAGCCGTCCAAGACCCCTTAGATCCAATCACCAAAACCTTATCTCCATCTACAAACCAAAGCATCCTGCTGGTCAGCTTCTACTCTCCTTCACCCTAGCTAAAAAATGGAATGCCCTGCCTTCCACTTTGAGAGCTTGTGACAACCTAAACACCTTCAAAAGACTATTACACTCCTACCTGCTTCTTCACAGAAAATGTAACTGCACTCCACACATCATACCTCCCAACCTCCCCCCTTCCTTCTCTCCTGGCAAACCTCCTTTCCCTTCAAACCTCTCTCCTATATTCTTACTATAAGTTATAACCAATCTCCTCCCAGCCGCTCACTCTTATGTCTCTCTTCCTCTCCTTCATAACTACTTGTAATCTTAACTACTTAGTATTGGATTCCTTCTCTATCTACCACCCATCCTGCTATAAAACTTTTTTACAACTACATACTGTATGTAATGTAAAAGAATCTTTCTTTTGTTATTTCAACTTGATAAGTAACTTAGGAATATGAAAAATTCTATATGTTATGTAACTTGTTATGCGAACCTTTGCAGCTTAACAATGTAAACATTATTTGTAACTTGTTATCTGGAGCTTTTCTCCCCGGGCCTCCACTGAAAATGGACTCTCGAGTCCAGTGGACCTCCCCGGTCACCAAACTGGAATAAATAAGTGTGTGTGTGTGTGTGGGGGGGGGCCTGCATGGCATGCACAAATGTGTATATGTGTGTGCATGCATGTCTGTGCTGCAGATGTGTGTGTGTGTCATACCTCTCAACCTCTTACAGCAAGAAATCTGAACAAAGCCATAAATAATGGCCATAAATAAACTATGTAAGCTTGTAACAGAAATGTATATAAAACTTGATTCTGCTATGAGACTTATAAAAACTATATACACTTGTAACAGAAATGTATATGAAACTTATTTCTGCTAAAAGACATAAAAATGATGTACACTTCAAACAGAAATGTATATAAAAATGAATTCTGTATAATACTTATAAAAACTATGTAAGCTTGTTACAGAAATGTATATAAAACTTATTTCTGCTATGAGTTGTATAAAAACTATGTAAGCTTGTAACAGAAATGTATATAAAACTTATTTCTGCTTCGAGACTTATAAAAACTAAGCTTGTAACAGAAATGTATATTCTGCTATGAGACATATAAACTATGCAAACTTGTGACAGAAATGTATATAAAACTTATTTCTGCTACCAGACTTATAAAAACTATGTACGCTAGTAACAGAAATGTATATAAAACTTATTTCTACTACGAGACTTATAAAAGCTATGTACGCTTGTAACAGAAAGGTATATAAAACTTATTTCTGCTAAGACTTATAAAAACTATTCAAGCTTGGAACAAAAATGTATATAAAACTTAATGCTATGAGACTCATAAAAACTTTGTACGCTTGTAACAGAAATGTATAAATCCTGTTTCTGCTACGAGACTTATAAAAACTATGTAAGCTTGTAACAGAAATGTATATAAAACTTATTTCTGCTAAGACTTATAAAAACTATTCAAGCTTGGAACAAAAATGTATATAAAACTTATTTCTGCTAGGAGACTTATAAAAACTATGTACGCTTGTAACAGAAATGTATATATCTTATTTCTGCTATGAGACTTATAAAAACTATGTAAGCTTGTAACAGAAATGTATATAAAACTTATTTCTGCTATGAGACTTATAAAAACTATGTACGCTTGTAACAGAAATGTATATATCTTATTTCTGCTATGAGACTAAAAAACTATGTAAACTTGTAAATGAAATGCATATAAAACTTATTTCTACTTCGAGACTTATAAAAACTATGTAAGCTTGTAACAGAAATGTATATAAAACTTATTTCTGCTATGAGACTTATAAAAACTATGTATGCTTGTAACAGAAATGTATATAAACTTTATTTCTGCTACAAGACTCATAAAAACTAAATATGCTTGCAACAGAAATGTATATAAAAGTTATTTCTGCTATGAGACTTATAAAAACTATGTATGCTTGTAACAGAAATGTATATAAACTTTATTTCTGCTACAAGACTTATAAAAACTAGGTAAGCTTGTAACAGAAATGTATATAAAAATTTTTTTCTGCTAAGAGATTTATAAAAACTATGTAAGCTTGTAACAGAAATGTATATAAAACTTTTTTCGGCTATGACACTTATAAAAACTATGTGCACTTGTAACAGAAATGTATATAAAACTATTTTATGCTGCGAGACTTATAAAAATTATGTAAGCTTGTAACAGAAATGTATATAAAACTGAATTTTGCTATGAGACTCATAACAACTATGTACGCTTGTAACAGAAATGTATATAAAATTTATTTCTGCTACAAGACATAAAAACTATGTACGCTTGTAACAGAAATGTATATAAAACATTTCTGCTAAGAGACTTATAAAAATTATATAAGCTTGTAACAGAAGTGTATATAAAAACATTTCTGCTAAGAGACTTATAGAAACTATGTAAGCTTGTAAATTAAATGTATATAAAATTTATTTCTGCTATAAGACTTAACAAAACTATGTAAGCTTGTAACAGAAATACATATAAAACTTATTTCTGCTATGAGAGTAATAAAAACTATGTACGCTTGTAACAGAAATTAATATAAAAGTATTTCTCCTGCGAGACTTATAAAAACTATGTAAGCTTGTAACAGAAATGTAGATAAAACTTATTTCTGCTACGAGATAAGTAAAAACTATGTACGTTTGTAACAGAAATGTATATAAAACTTATTTCTGCTAGGAGACTTATAAAAACTATGTACGCTTGTAACAGAAATGTA